>NC_042974.1:51245218-51545218 GCF_901001165.1 Salmo trutta | reverse complement strand
ATTCTGACCAGGCCCCGTAAGTGACATTCTGACCAGGCCCCGTAGGGTGACATTCTGACCAGGCCCCGTAGAGTGACATTCTGACCAGGCCCCGTAAGGTGACATTCTGACCAGGCCCCGTAGAGTGACATTCTGACCAGGTCCCGTAGAGTGACATTCTGACCAGGCCCCGTAGGGTGACATTCTGACCAGGCCCCGTAGAGTGACATTCTGACCAGGCCCCGTAAGGTGACATTCTGACCAGGCCCCGTAAGGTGACATTCTGACCAGGCCCCGTAGAGTGACATTGTGACCAGGCCCGTAGAGTGACATTCTGACCAGGCCCCGTAGGGTGACATTCTGACCAGGCCCCGTAAGGTGACATTCTGACCAGGCCCCGTAGGGTGACATTCTGACCAGGCCCCGTAAGGTGACATTCTGACCAGGCCCCGTAAGGTGACATTCTGACCAGGCCCCGTAAGGTGACATTCTGACCAGGCCCCGTAGAGTGACATTCTGACCAGGCCCCGTAGAGTGACATTCTGACCAGGACCCGTAAGGTGACATTCTGACCAGGCCCCGTAGAGTGACATTCTGACCAGGCCCCGTAAGGTGACATTCTGACCAGGCCCCGTAGAGTGACATTCTGACCAGGCCCCGTAGAGTGACATTCTGACCAGGCCCCATAGGGTGACATTCTGACCAGGCCCCGTAAGGTGACATTCTGACCAGGCCCCGTAGGGTGACATTCTGACCAGGCCCCGTAAGGTGACACTCTGACCAGGCCCCGTAGGGTGACATTCTGACCAGGCCCCGTAAGGTGACATTCTGACCAGGCCCCGTAGGGTGACATTCTGACCAGGCCCCGTAAGGTGACATTCTGACCAGGCCCCGTAAGGTGACATTCTGACCAGGCCCCGTAAGGTGACATTCTGACCAGGCCCCGTAGGGTTTCATTCTGACCAGGCCCCGTAAGGTGACATTCTGACTAGGCCCCGTAGGGTTTCATTCTGAACAGGCCCCGTAAGGTGACATTCTGACCAGGCCCCGTAGGGTTTCATTCTGACCAGGCCCCGTAAGGTGACATTCTGACTAGGCCCCGTAGGGTTTCATTCTGAACAGGCCCCGTAAGGTGACATTCTGACCAGGCCCCATAGGGTGACATTTGGGAGGCAACTCTGACTCTGGGTTTTAGTGGAATCTCTAGTAAAGGAAGACCAGATGTGTCTCCTCCCAACTAAAGCAGTCAGTCATCAGTCAGTCAGTCAGTCAGTCAGTCAGTAGCCCGAACACTCTCACTGTAGAATTATGGCGCTGTCGGAAGACTGATCACAGGTAGCACACACTTATACACACACACACACTTGTTTTTTCTATCCTCGTGGGAACCTAACATTTATTTCCTATTTTCCCTAAACATAATCTTAACCCGTAACCCTAAACCTAAACCTTAACCACTTACCCTAAATCTAGCCCTAACCCTAATTCTAACCCTAACCCTAAACCTACGTTTAAAATAGCCTTTGTCCTCGTGGGACCGTGGGAAAGGGATAATTTTCCTTCTTTTACTATCCTTGTGGGGACTTTTGGGGATTTTAGGTCCCCACAAGGATAAAAGAACAAGACCACACACACACACACGTTCTCTCTCTCTCTTTCTCACTCATTCAAAGTTCTGTGTTGCATAGAGCCGTGACGAGGAGTAATTCTTCGTTTTATTTTATTAACTTAAATTACAAAAGTCACCTAGACAACAAACAAACAACAATTGCCTTAAAGTCCCAGTTAAATGTGGATGATCATTGGAAAGATCTGTATCTACTATGAAGTTAGAGATGTTTAGGCCACAGTTAGCACACAGAATGACAAGTAATGATATGCAGAACACTGGTAATGGTTGGTTAGACATGAACACAACACACTTGGGGCTCCCAAGTGGCGCAGCGGTTTAAGGCACAGCATCTCCGTGCTAGAGGCGTCACTACAGAACCTGGTTTGATTCCAGGCTGTATCACAACCAGCCGTGATTGGGAGTCCCATAGGGCGGCGCACAATTGGCCCAGCATCGTTAAGGTTTGGCTGGGGTAGGCCGTCATTGTAAATAAGAATTTGTTCTTAACTGACTTGCCGAAGTTTAATAAAGGTTAAATAAAAACTAAAAATTAGGCTGCATTTACACAGGCAGCCCGATGATGATATTTTGCCTAATTATTGGCAAAAGATCTGATCTGATTGGTCAAAAGACAAATTAGTGGCAAAAGATCAGAATTAGGCTGCCAGTGTAAACACAGCCTTAAAGATCTTTAAAATACTGTTTTATTGATTGCATAATGAGTTGGAAGCAATACAGGACTCTGAATGGACATGGTATTGCAGTATTTTGAGCAACTGGATAAAGATAGCAATGCTGGGCTCAATTAGTGAGTACTGGTTAAAGAACAGGTTAACTAACAACAGCAAATTTGATGATGTTCGATAACTACCCTTGCTATTATATGCTTTCGTTTCTTAATTCTTATTAAAACATGAGTTAGGCTGAGCTTTCAACAGTAAACTCTGGTCTATTGTGACTCAGAAGACAATTCTGAGTTCGGAATGTGGACCTCTCGGAATGGCATTTAAAGGTGCAGCTCAAGGAGCAAACAGAAAGAAAAAGAAAATATCCAGACGACAGCAAAGATAAAGTCACTTCACCAACCAACATTTTCTGCTTTGGAAAACAAAAATACTAATTCTGAACCTGGTTTCAAAGGATGAAAAAGGGTTGTGTCACGTCCTGGCCAGTATAAGGTTAATTGTTTTGTAGTTTGGTCAGGACGTGGCAGAGGGTATTTGTTTTATGTGGTTCAGGGTGGTGTGTTTTGTTAAAAGGGTGTTTGATTTAGTAATTACGGGTTTTGGTTTATGTTTAGGTATTTCTATGTGGAGTCTAGTGAGTGTATGTCTATGTTTGGTTAATTGGGGTTGGGACTCTCAGTTGAAGGCAGGTGTTGTCTATCTGCCTTTGATTGAGAGTCCCATATAGTAGGGTGTGTTTGTGTTTGGTATTTGTGGGTGATTGTTCTGTGTTTCACCTTGTGCCTTACCAGACTGTTTTTGTTGATCGTTCGTGTTTTTTGTTATTTTTTGTACGTTCACTTTGTAGTTAATAAAAGTCAAGATGAGCCTGCACATACCTGCTGCGTTTTGGTCCTCCCTCACCGACGACAACCGTGACAGAATCACCCACCAATCACACCAGGACCAAGCAGCAGAGGAAAGAGGAGGAAGGATGGACGTGGGCAGAGCTCAGGAGGAGCGTTTCCAGGGCGATGGAGGAGTTTAGGGAGACCGAGAGGCATCCCCAAGAATTTTTTAAGGGGGGGCACAAGGGCTGTTTGACGGGGCAGGATCTGCCCGCCAGTCAACAGTCACCAGAGCTGCCCGCCAGTCAACAGTCACCAGAGCTGCCCGCCAGTCAACAGTCGTCAGAGCTGCCCGCCAGTCAACAGTCGTCAGAGCTGCCCGCCAGTCAACAGTCGTCGGAGCTGCTCGCCAGTCAACAGTCGTCGGAGCTGCCCGCCAGTCAACAGTCGTCGGAGCTGCCCGCCAGTCAACAGTCGCCGGAGTGGCCAGACTGCGCTGAACTGCCGGAGTGGCCAGACTGCGCTGAACTGCCGGAGTGGCCAGACTGCGCTGAACTGCCGGAGTGGCCAGACTGCGCTGAACTGCCGGAGTGGCCAGACTGCCCTGAACTGCCGGAGTGGCCAGACTGCCCTGAACTGCCGGAGTGGCCAGACTGCCCTGAACTGCCGGAGTGGCCAGACTGTCCCGAGTGGCCAGACTGCCCAGACTGTCCCGAGTTGCCAGACTGCCCAGACTGTCCCGAGTTGCCAGACTGCCCAGACTGTCCCGAGTTGCCAGACTGCCCAGACTGTCCCGAGCTGCCAGGCTGCCCAGACAGCCTGGAACGGCCTGAGCCGGAGCCACCTCCAGAAATAGGTGGGTTGGGGAGGGGGGGTGTAGCACAGTGCCGTCGTTGACGGCAGCCACCCTCCCTTCCCTCCCTTTAGAAAAGGGGAATTTTTCTTTTGGTGTTGCTTGGGGTTATTTTTTGTTAAGGTGCTTCCGGGGTAGCACCTTTAAGGGGGGGGGGTACTGTCACGTCCTGGCCAGTATAAGGTTAATTGTTTTGTAGTTTGGTCAGGACGTGGCAGAGGGTATTTGTTTTATGTGGTTCAGGGTGGTGTGTTTTGTTAAAAGGGTGTTTGATTTAGTAATTCCGGGTTTTGGTTTATGTTTAGGTATTTCTATGTGGAGTCTAGTGAGTGTATGTCTATGTTTGGTTAATTGGGGTTGGGACTCTCAGTTGAAGGCAGGTGTTGTCTATCTGCCTTTGATTGAGAGTCCCATATAGTAGGGTGTGTTTGTGTTTGGTATTTGTGGGTGATTGTTCTGTGTTTCGCCTTGTGCCTTACCAGACTGTTTTTGTTGATCGTTCGTGTTTTTTTGTTATTTTTTGTACGTTCACTTTGTAGTTAATAAAAGTCAAGATGAGCCTGCACATACCTGCTGCGTTTTGGTCCTCCCTCACCGACGACAACCGTGACAGGTTGTGACATTGTTTGAGTTCTTTGAAAAGATGGATGGTGGAGGTGGAAAGAGAGATGGAGAGAGTCATTGTTCCTAAAAGAGTTAATAGGAAAAGAAAGAAGAACATAAATAATAGAGAGGAAGGAGGAGAGGCAATTCCAGTAACCCCATAAAAAAACACAGAGTGAGATAATAAAGAGTCATCATTCAAATCCATTGAACCGGGAAGCTAGCCTTGTGCAATTAATTTGAACATAATTCACTTACGGCTAGTTTCGCTGTAAAGAAAATTACGTTTCCAACCGCATATTCACCAGAACAGCTAATGTAATGCCATTTAATGAAACACTATGTATAGCTAGTTATATGATTTTAAGGACACAAGGTGTTTGTTGGGGCACCTAAAGGGTTCCAGCTAGTTGTCTCTGTATCCACCTCTATGGTTCTTCAGAGTCTCCATTTGTACAGGAGGACAGGCTGAATGTCAGGTATTTCACATCTGCTTGAGGGGTAAACTACGAAGCAGGTTTGAGGAGTTAGCGAGGTAACTTTGTTCAACTCTAAGTCTTGATCTTGCTGGGGTTGGGAATGGGGGTGGCTGTGTTGTCTGTCTGTCCCTTGGCTGACCCCCCCCCCCCTCCCCCTCCTCCTTTTCTCTCAGGCATCCTCATAACCAGGCTGCAGGTCATTGGATGGGTCCACGATGTTGTCTGCGCCACATAACTGGCACAAGGCAAAAATAGGGCACTAAGCAACACATCACTCTCAGGTCATCACCCCTGAGCCCTGTTCTATTGAAGGGATCAACCTGCTTAACGTCTACAACCTTCAAACCCTAAATAACATCAGTTTAGTGGGTGTTAGTGTGCACTGCTCATGTGGGCTGTGTAATGTTGTGGGTTAGATACTGTAGGTACGGGTTGTTTGACATGGACAAACAGAAGGACACATTCAGAATTACAGAATGCATAGGTGTCATTGAACAATGGTAAAAATACACAGGTGTCATTGGACAATGTTAATTAAAAGTGTTGGTTAGACATAATAATGGTGCTCACAAGCCTGTGCACCTGACAGTTCCTGTAATCAACAAAGCAACTGTATATCCCTATTAGGCAAGACAACAACAAGTAGACTAAAGCGGAAACAGACTGGCATCCAGTGTTACCCATAACGGCGTAAAGTAATCGTGTTGCCCGCGCTGGCGCAGCAGGCAGATATAGCCGCTAATACAGGACTACTTTTGTGAATAATTGATTTTTTAACCACCCCAAAAAAATGATCGTTTTTTTTTCTTCTGATTTTTCAAGGGGTGGTGCAGTACCCTCAGCACCCCTACTTCCCTGTTCAATAGTGTGCTAAGGAAACGACCCAATCTCCAGGGCATGTCCTACCTGTGATACCCACATTACTCCCTAGTCTTTCATTTAGTCATCAAGCACATTACGACACATACCGCAATTCCCTGCATGTTTTCATGCACAGCCAGCAGGGCTAAGAGTGTGCGTAAGACTGAGATTAAAGCAGATCTATGTTTGGGTGAGTATATTCTATGGTTTACTGGAGTTGCCGCTCTACGGCAGCAGTTGAATGCTTCTGTCGGTAATAATAGAAGTTCCCATTAATGGAATAGAAAAGGGGTGTGACTTTGTGGAACCTTGTCACAACATTGATAGGCATTGATTGATTCTGTAGCTGGGGTTCAATGGATTCTTTGATGATGTATGTTTCTTTGTTGTTAACCCTCAAGCTACCAACATAATTGACATACATTGATTACCAACTGGGGTCATTTTGACCCAATAAGAAACTATTGGAAAAAGCAACAATCATAGCAAAATATATATGTCTTATCAAAACATCCTTAAACATGATTAATTTTAAGTAAATAAAAAAATTACCAAAACACTGTTATTTTGTCAAAATTACCATTCATTTGCATATTCTTTCAAACGAAAATATGAAGAAATAGAATGCAAGGTTATTTAGCATTTGGTACATGATCATCAGAATCACCTTTATTCTCTGGACCCAGTTATAACCATAGGTGAATACATAAGGTGCTCCATCTCTGCAGATGATCTGTCTATCTGGTCAAAATCATTAATACAGGTCCCCCGCCACCGTCTGATGATATGTACTGTACAACTTCATATTGTGACTCCAGAGAAAGCTGTTTTCAAACTAAGAGTTTTTTAGATTTGCCCTAGAATAACTACTTTTTTGAGAATACACACCAATACAGCCCTCTTTATAGATTCAGAGCCTATCTGAGCGAAAGTAATTTCGAACACAGTCATACAATACGTGGTATTGAATGTAAAATCTTAGGCAAGCACATGGGGAGCTATATCTCTGCAGATGATCTGTCTATTTGGTCAAAATAACTGAGACAGGTCCCCCTGCACCCTATTGTGGTATGGATAACTTGTAATTATGTCTCCAGAGAAACCTGGATTCAAATAAAGGTCTTATTTCTCAAAGTACTATAGGCAGAGGGTTTTTTTTTAGGTCAAAATGAATTTTTTAAAATATTATATATTATATAACATATTGATACAGAAACACTAAACAGTTATTAAGATTTGTTAAGAACAAGTTGATTGACAAAATCATTAAAAATGGGAAGAACTGAATGAAGTACCTTTGGGCTACGATCAGAAATATGCCTCTGGGGTCAAAATGACCCGTCGGTAGCTTGAGGGTTAATAGGAACATGAGCCTAGAGCGTTTAGAAAATGATCCCTGTAGTTGTATTGACTTACTTGATGAAGTATTTGACTCCTGCTGTGGTAGCCTTTTCCCATCCATACGGTATACCTAGAAAGAGAGAGAGAAAGAGAGAATGTTTATTAATAAGGGGCGCAACTTTCCTGGGGACATTCTGAAATTGCATTTTTGTCCCCCCCCCAGTTTTATCATTGGAATGTGATACAAAAGATGGCAACAGGATGCTTTAGGACCATGCGGACGCCTCCGAGCGGTCGGGTAGGCTGTTTGGAGTGTTTGTCCGACTGGATAAAAATAAATAAATAATAATCCCCCCACTTCTAAAATCAAAGTTGCGCCCCTATTATAAATACAGTATGTTCTTTGTCAAAGCTAGTCAATGATGGCGATCAAGGTCTTTTGGGGGATTTCTAAGCTTGTTTTTTTTTCAGAAGATGAAAATCCTTCACACCGCTAACTTGCAAAGTTTCAGTTTATCAAACTTCGTCAGAGTTTTAGTGAAACTTGCTGTGCAGGTGTGGTTTCTGTTACAGTGCATCTGTAACAGTCTGTAACTAGATGTAAGTTTCTAGGAAAACCATTTTCCCAGAATGGGTAATATTATTCCCTGTTCTACTGCAGTCCAATTTGGGTCATTTGGTAACCCTGTAGCGTTATTTTGGCCCAGGCAGTTGGATTGTGTGAATAACCCAACATGTTGGGTTGTTGGGATTCCCCAAACATGGGTTCATTTGAACATTTGTTGGGCGCTTTTTAATCTCATGCCGGGTTGACATAGCAGCTGGGTATTTTTGAAAGTAATAATTAGGTGACTTATTACAGGCGTGACTTTCAGCTAGATCTTATTGGCCACCCATGAGAGTAAATGTTATTTCTGTTCATCATGTTAATTTTACATACTGCAAATATATATATATATATATTTTTTATATTATTTGACGATATTAAGATAATTTATTACATATAATAAGGTATATCACCTAGATGTATCCCAAGAATGGGATTTACATAGAGAAGTGTATGAGTTCCCTAAAAGCCTATGTTCCATTTAAACTACAAAATGTCTATGTTCAAACATACCATGTGATAACTAAAGAATACATTAACAGGAATGACATTTACTCTCATAGGCGGCTAAAAATATCTATCTGAATGCCACGCCCCTACTAAACTACGTCTCCAGTCTTCTGATCTGACCCGCTGGGAATAATCTCTAGCACCCATGAGAGTAAATGTCATCTGTTCTGTTGTATAGTAATCTCATGTTAACTTTGAACATAGATGTTTCCAAGTCTCTGAGCCAGGTTGCAATAGTTCGCATTACGCATAAACGTTTCTAGGCCTTGCATTGTCCCACCCAGGTCAACTGCATATCCCTGGAAAGCTTATCTCATTTGTTACAAGACTGTCAAGGTGCCATAGTAGCCAATCCCCTGTGTAATGGATGCCTACAGTGCGTAAACAGGCAACATCATATTTGATGAGCAAAGATATAGTCACTCGGTGGACATTCAATGTTGTTATTAAGTCATACATCATCAGATTGTCATCAACATTGTCAATAGGCTAGATTTGTTCCTACTTACTTAAGGATTCATTTGATATCCTCCATGTAGCTATAGCTCAAACACAAAATAAATCAAAGCTTACCTTGTAAAATAAACATTTTGACTCTCAGGGCTGGTGATCAATAACGGTAAGTCACAGGCAGACAAATAAGATATCCTTATGATCCAGGGAGTCCCGGCTTTCGGTGTATATCAACGTATTCCGTGTTTATTTTGTTTATGCTTCAAAACGCTAACCGGAATGTTGGTACCAGCCATCTTGAAATGAGGTCATCGGCTCGGCCTGCCCTTATACATTCGTATGACCATATAAGGTAGTAAGTTACACGAAAGAGTTGAAGGCACCAATCAATAGCCAAAGATACAGCTTTCCACAGACACCCTGCTTTTGCAGATAGGGGCTACCGTTCTAATACCAAATGGAATTGAATAAAATCAAATCAAATATGGGGACTTTAGATTTAAGAGGTTAAAAGCCTATGCAAATCCTAATTTCGGGATACATACCAATTTATTATAATATGTAATAAGCAATTGTAATATTCTATAAGAATGTGTAAAATGCTAAACATTTCAAGGAAACATTTCATTTGCAGTATGTAAACTTAAGGCCCCCATGCGGTCTTTGTCATTTTATTTTAAATCATCACTGTATGTCTAATACGTTTTTATTTAAAGCTCGTGAACAGTTAAAATCAAATGTTCATGAAATTGGATTATATTTGGATGAAACCAGATCAAAGTATGATGACCAAAGTATGAAAAATGACTGTTGTTTCAACACTGATAAAGTTTGATCATAAAGTTACTGGTCCCCTCTCCCATTTCACAGTTGGATTCAGGAGGCGGGATTATTAAGGGTTTAGGGTGACATCACCTTAACTCTCATTTTAATACACCAATGATAACATGACATTCTCTTACCTAATTTAAATAAGTACCGCCTTGTAAAGAACATCGGAGAAGGCTTGTTTGTGGAGGGGAGTGGTTTCGCTACTGTTATTTTCACTCATTTTACAGGATTTTTTATTTATTTACTTATCTATTGTTTACCTAATACCTATTTTTTACTTAAAAATTGCACTCTTGGTTAGGGCTTCTTAAGTAAGCATTTCACTGTAAGGTCTACACCTGTTGTATTCAGCGCACGTGACAAATACACTTTGATTTGTCATGGAAAGAGCAGGTGATCCTAATGTTTTGTACACTCAGTATACGTCTCCCCTTTAATCTGTGTCTGGTTTCTGCTAGTTACTGGCTAGGTAGGTCTTCAGCCAGCATGGAACAAAAGGGGGGGACGGGTCATTCAAAACTCTGACGCCGTTGTCATGTCAACACATCCGTCAGTGTTGCTGTGAACCACATCATAAGAGACATGTCAAATGGGAGACAAAAAACCTTGACTTCGATATTATTTGAGTTGCTTTGTGTATCACCAAATGTGCTTGCAATTATGTTATTGCAACGCTGCCCACTGCATCCAAGTTTCTTGACATAGGTGTTGCAAAATAAATTTGAAGATATGGTCTACAGCCCACCCCCTTGCCCAGATGAACAGTCACTGGTCTATGATAATCAGATCACATCATGATGTGGGCCAAAAGTTCCATCCCACCTGAACAGGCTGACATTTCACGAATAATTGATCCACAAAAAGGGTATTACACAATATTAGAGTACCCCTTTAAGATGATGAACAGGAATGACATTTACTTTCATGGGTGGCCAATAAGATATATCTGAAAGCCACACCTCCAATAAGCCACGCCTCCTGAAAAGTAAAAAATAACCAACTGAAGGTTTAATTAACCCATGTTTCGGTAATCCCGACAAGTTAGGTTATTCACACAACCCAACTGGTTTGGTCAAAATAACTCATATTTACCCAGTACTGGGTTACCAAATAACCCAAATTGGGTGGATTTTAACTAAGCATTTTTTTTTGTGGGGACACTGGTGGCCATGTTGGATGTACCATTTGCAATGTTTAATCAATTGATGGTTCTGACATTCTCACTTGGAATTCAGTGTCTCTCTCAACGTTCAACACCTGAAATTATGACTGGATTGTGAGAAATCCAATTAATCTTTGGAGCCGTGTCCAAATATATTGGTTTTGATTCTATGGTTACAGTCGCCTCTCACCGAATATAATCCTGTAACTTTTGCTGTAAACAGGAAGTGTCACTGTACTATACGCATCACAATCACACAATGCACATACTGTACACGGCAACGACGCACCCTCGGAACAAAGAAACATCCCACTGGGCGCACACTGGTTGAATCAACGTTGCTTCCACGTCATTTATACTGAACAAAAATATAAACACAACGTGCAACAATTTCATTGATTTTACTGAGTTACAGTTTATATAAGGAAATCAGTCAATTGAAATAAATTCATTAGGCCCTAATCTATGGATTTCACATGACTGGGAATACAGATATGCATCTGTTGGTCACAGATACCTTAAAAAAAAATGGGCCTCACAATGGGCCTCAGGATCTCGTTGCGGTATTTTTGTGCATTGAAATTGCCATCGATAAAATGCAATTGTGTTCGTTGTCCGTAGCTTATACCTGCACATACCATAACTCCATCGCAATCATGAGGCACTCAGCAAACTGTTTGCCCACATGACGCCATACACGTGGTCTGCAGTTGTGAGGCCGGTTGGACGTACTGCCAAATTCTCTAAAACGTTAAAGGCGGCTTATGGTAGAGAAGTGAACATTAAATTCTTTGGCAACAGCTCTGGTGGACATTCCTGCAGTCAGCATGCCAATTGCACTCTCCCTCAAAACTTGAGACATCTGTGGCATTGTGTTGTGTGACAAAACAGAACTTTTTAGAGTGGCCTTTAGAGTGGCCTTTATTGTCCCCAGCACAAGGTGCACCTGTGTGATGATCATGCTGTTTAGTCAGCTTCTTATTATATCACACCTGTCAGGTGGATGGATTATCTTGGCAAAGGATAAATGCTCACTAACAGGGATGTAAACAAATTTGTGCACAAAATCTCAGAGAAATACTTTTTTTTGTGCAGATGGAACATTTCTGGGATCTTTTATTTCAACTCATGAAACATGGGACCAACACTTTACATGTTGCGTTTATATACGTTAAATCAACGTGGAATAGACACTGAATTGATTTACCAGCACAACCAGCACTACGACCAGGAATACAACGTTTCCAAAGCGGATCCTTTGTCTGCACCTCCCATGGCATTTGAACTTATTCCAAAGGCGGACCCAAAATCAAATCAAATCAAATGTATTTATAAAGCCCTTCTTACATCAACTGATGTCTCAAAGTGCTGTACAGAAACCCAGCCTAAAACCCTAAAACACAAAATAAATCAAAGCTTACCTTGTAAAATAAACATTTTGACTCTCAGGGCTGGTGATCAATAACGGTAAGTCACAGGCAGACAAATAAGATATCCTTATGATCCAGGGAGTCCCGGCTTTCGGTGTATATCAACGTATTCCGTGTTTATTTTGTTTATGCTTCACAACGCTAACCGGAATGTTGGTACCAGCCATCTTGAAATGAGGTCATCGGCTCGGCCTGCCCTTATACATTCGTATGACCATATAAGGTAGTAAGTTACACGAAAGAGTTGAAGGCACCAATCAATAGCCAAGATACAGCTTTCCACAGACACCCTGCTTTTGCAGATAGGGGCTACCGTTCTAATACCAAATGGAATTGAATAAAATCAAATCAAATATGGGGACTTTAGATTTAAGAGGTTAAAAGCCTATGCAAATCCTAATTTCGGGATAGATACCAATTTATTATAATATGTAATAAGCAATTGTAATATTCTATAAGAATGTGTAAAATGCTAAACATTTCAAGGAAACATTTCATTTGCAGTATGTAAACTTAAGGCCCCCATGCGGTCTTTGTCATTTTATTTTAAATCATCACTGTATGTCTAATACGTTTTTATTTAAAGCTCGTGAACAGTTAAAATCAAATGTTCATGAAATTGGATTATATTTGGATGAAACCAGATCAAAGTATGATGACCAAAGTATGAAAAATGACTGTTGTTTCAACACTGATAAAGTTTGATCATAAAGTTACTGGTCCCCTCTCCCATTTCACAGTTGGATTCAGGAGGCGGGATTATTAAGGGTTTAGGGTGACATCACCTTAACTCTCATTTTAATACACCAATGATAACATGACATTCTCTTACCTAATTTAAATAAGTACCGCCTTGTAAAGAACATCGGAGAAGGCTTGTTTGTGGAGGGGAGTGGTTTCGCTACTGTTATTTTCACTCATTTTACAGTTTTTTTTATTTATTTACTTATCTATTGTTTACCTAATACCTATTTTTTACTTAAAAATTGCACTCTTGGTTAGGGCTTCTTAAGTAAGCATTTCACTGTAAGGTCTACACCTGTTGTATTCAGCGCACGTGACAAATACACTTTGATTTGTCATGGAAAGAGCAGGTGATCCTAATGTTTTGTACACTCAGTGTACGTCTCCCCTTTAATCTGTGTCTGGTTTCTGCTAGTTACTGGCTAGGTAGGTCTTCAGCCAGCATGGAACAAAAGGGGGGGACGGGTCATTCAAAACTCTGACGCCGTTGTCATGTCAACACATCCGTCAGTGTTGCTGTGAACCACATAAGAGACATGTCAAATGGGAGACAAAAAACCTTGACTTCGATATTATTTGAGTTGCTTTGTGTATCACCAAATTTGCTTGCGATTATGTTATTGCAACGCTGCCCACTGCATCCAAGTTTCTTGACATAGGTGTTGCAAAATAAATTTGAAGATATTGCCCAGATGAACAGTCACTGGTCTATGATAATCAGATCACATCATGATGTGGGCCAAAAGTTCCATCCCACCTGAACAGGCTGACATTTCACAAATAATTGGTCCACAAAAAGGGTATTACGCAATATTAGAGTACCCCTTTAAGATGATGAACAGGAATGACATTTACTTTCATGGGTGGCCAATAAGATCTATCTGAAAGCCACACCTCCAATAAGCCACGCCTCCTGAAAAGTAAAAAATAACCAACTGAAGGTTTAATTAACCCATGTTTCGGTAATCCCGACAAGTTAGGTTATTCACACAACCCAACTGGTTTGGTCAAAATAACTCATATTTACCCAGTACTGGGTTACCAAATAACCCAAATTGGGTGGATTTTAACTAAGCATTTTTTTTTGTGGGGACACTGGTGGCCATGTTGGATGTACCATTTGCAATGTTTAATCAATTGATGGTTCTGACATTCTCACTTGGAATTCAGTGTCTCTCTCAACGTTCAACACCTGAAATTATGACTGGATTGTGAGAAATCCAATTAATCTTTGGAGCCGTGTCCAAATATATTGGTTTTGATTCTATGGTTACAGTCGCCTCTCACCGAATATAATCCTGTAACTTTTGCTGTAAACAGGAAGTGTCACTGTACTATACGCATCACAATCACACAATGCACATACTGTACACGGCAACGACGCACCCTCGGAACAAAGAAACATCCCACTGGGCGCACACTGGTTGAATCAACGTTGCTTCCACGTCATTTATACTGAACAAAAATATAAACACAACGTGCAACAATTTCATTGATTTTACTGAGTTACAGTTTATATAAGGAAATCAGTCAATTGAAATAAATTCATTAGGCCCTAATCTATGGATTTCACATGACTGGGAATACAGATATGCATCTGTTGGTCACAGATACCTTAAAAAAAAATGGGCCTCACAATGGGCCTCAGGATCTCGTTGCGGTATTTTTGTGCATTGAAATTGCCATCGATAAAATGCAATTGTGTTCGTTGTCCGTAGCTTATACCTGCACATACCATAACTCCATCGCAATCATGAGGCACTCAGCAAACTGTTTGCCCACATGACGCCATACACGTGGTCTGCAGTTGTGAGGCCGGTTGGACGTACTGCCAAATTCTCTAAAACGTTAAAGGCGGCTTATGGTAGAGAAATGAACATTAAATTCTTTGGCAACAGCTCTGGTGGACATTCCTGCAGTCAGCATGCCAATTGCACTCTCCCTCAAAACTTGAGACATCTGTGGCATTGTGTTGTGTGACAAAACAGAACTTTTTAGAGTGGCCTTTAGAGTGGCCTTTATTGTCCCCAGCACAAGGTGCACCTGTGTGATGATCATGCTGTTTAGTCAGCTTCTTATTATATCACACCTGTCAGGTGGATGGATTATCTTGGCAAAGGATAAATGCTCACTAACAGGGATGTAAACAAATTTGTGCACAAAATCTCAGAGAAATAGTTTTTTTTGTGCAGATGGGACATTTCTGTGATCTTTTATTTCAGCTCATGAAACATGGGACCAAGAATTTACATGTTGCGTTTATATACGTTAAGTCAACGTGGAATAGACACTGAATTGATTTACCAGCACAACCAGCACTACGACCAGGAATACAACGTTTCCAAAGCGGATCCTTTGTCTGCACCTCCCATGGCATTTGAACTTATTCCAAAGGCGGACCCAAAATCAAATCAAATCAAATGTATTTATAAAGCCCTTCTTACATCAGCTGATGTCTCAAAGTGCTGTGCAGAAACCCAGCGTAAAACCCCAAACAGCAAGCAATGTAACAGCACGATGGCTAGGAAAAACTCCCTAGAAAGGCCAGAACCTAGGAAGAAACCTAGAGAGGAACTAGTCTATGAGGGGTGGCCAGTCCTCTTCTGGCTGTGCCGGGTGGAGATTATAACAGAACATGGCCAAGATATTCAAATGTTCATAGATGACCAACAGGATCAAATAATAATAATCACAGTGGTTGTTGAGGGTGCAACAGGTCAGCACCTCAGGAGTAAATGTCAGTTGAATTTGGAGTTGGAGTATCTCCGCTCCGCTTTGGTCCTGCTGTCTCTAGAGAATTGAAAACAGCAGGTCTGGAACAGGTAGCACGTCTGGTGAACAAGTCAGGGTTCCATAGCCGCAGGCAGAACAGTTGAAACTGGAGCAGCAGCACGGCCAGGTGGACTGGGGACTGCAAGGAGTATTCAGGCCAGGTAGTCCTGAGGCATGGTCCTAGGGCTCATGTCCTCCTCCGAGAGAAAGAAAGACAGAATTAGAGAGGGCATACTTAAATTCACACAGGACACCAGATAAGACAGGAGAAATACTCCAGATGTAACAGACTGACCCTAGCCCCCCAACACATAAACTACTGCAGCATAAACCCTCACTAACTTTTACAGGTGCACAATTGAGAGCACCCTGTCGGGCTGTATCATTGCCTGGTACGGCAACTGCACCGCACACAACCCGCATATCGACATAACCTGAAAGGCTGCTCAGCAAGGAAGAAGCCACTGCTCCAAAACCGTCATAAAAAGGCAGACTACGGTTTGCAACTGCACATGGGGACAAAGATCGTACTTTTTGGAGAAATGTCCTCTGGTCTGATGAAACAAAAATAGAACTGTTTGGCCATAATGACCATCATTATGTTTGGAGGAAAAAGGGGAGGTTTGCAAGCTGAAGAACACCACCCCGTGCTTCACGGTTGGGATGGCAGCATCATGTTGTGGGGGTGCTTTGCTGCAGGAAGGACTAGATGTATTTGGCTAAGGTGTATGTAAACTTCCGACTTCAACTGTATCCTTCACTATCTATTATTTACTATCTGTTGCATCTTAGCCGCTCTGTCACTGCTCATCCATATATTTTATATTTATATATTCTTATCCCATTCCTTTACTAGATTGTGTTTATTACGTAGATTTTGTTGTGGAATTTGTTAGATATTACCTGTTAGATACTGCTGCACTGTCGGTTCTAGAAGCATATGCATTTTGCTACTCTCGCAATAACATCTGCTAACCATGTGTACGTGACTAATAAAATTTGATTTGATTTGAACTGATTGAACTTGGCTTTCTGGCTTTTATTTCTGTATCTGCAGCTGGTTCTAACATAGAGAACCAGGAGAGTGAGTGAGTCCCTCGTGCCCAGAGACAGAGCACAAGCTCTGGCCAAGGAAAGAGTAGTGAGAGGAGTCTGGCCACATGAAGCAGGGAGGGCTGAATACTAGCTTTGTCAGGGGCCTTTGCCCCTAACATCCTGGGGCAGTGGACTGAATTAATTTGACTGTTTCTGAGAAATAAAGCATCAAATAAAGCATTAAAGCTGCTTACAACAAGCCCCTCAGAATGTCATAGAGAGATTCATCGAGAAATTAAGGGAGAGAGGGAGAGGAGAAAGAGGGGGGGATGTGAACTGATCAATAGATGATCATTGTGCTAGGTTCAGGTTAAGGAGATCATTGTGAAGTGTATGTGTGTGTGTGTGTGTGTGTGTGTGTGTGTGTGTGTGTGTGTGTGTGTGTGTGTGTGTGTGTGTGTGTGTGTGTGTGTTTGTGTGTGTGTGTGTGTGCGCATGTTTGTGTGTAGTGGCCGTAAGTACGTCACTCATTGAATGCTTTATCGAATATTACAGCTAATAACCCTGCTGGCTCCCCTTACCAATCCCCAGTCTCTCTGCTCCTCATCACTCTTTCCCCTTCCAACTGCCTCTCCTGTGAGGAGAATCAGCTAGGCCTAATTGCCTTCCCTCTCACTCTGCTCCAGCCCTGGATAGCTCCTCTCCTCAGTCCCCCTGGTGTCACTGTGGCCTCCACAGGTGGCATGGCCCATAATGGTCCTGACTAATGTGCTGCTCCAGAAGAATATGAACAGCTGCCATACTTACAAAGTTAGAACACACATACACACACTTGGCATCACAGAATGAGTCTGATGAAAATGTGAGCATCCCCTCCCCTCCTCGGTCACGCTCTGCCCAGGCTGCAGGACACTTTTCAGTCAGCATGTTGCTAATACACTTGTATACACACACACACACACACACACACACACACACACACACACACACACAGCATGCTGCCTGACACATAGTCAGCATGCTTCTTGTACACGTACACACACACACTCTCTCTCTACTTTCTTGTCGGGTTGCCAAGAAAAACAATGCCAAAAGGTGATTACAATATGTCAGCTGAGGGAGGGGGGAGTAGAAGTGACACAGTAGGTGTAACACATAAAGCCAGCCTTGTGTTTTGTTGTTATTAGTGTCAATATTTAATTCTGACTCTATTGAGGAGGCGCGGCATGGGCCCTATTAAAGGGGTGCAGCAGGATCTAACATGGGAGTGTGTAAAGTTAATCTTCAAGTGTTTAATGATAAAGATGTCGGTGTTAGGATGGACAAAAAAGATATTCAAATAGAAGGACAACACCTGAGCACTTGAGAGAGAAAAAGAGGCAGAGAACTGAAAGAAAAAGACCTAGGGATAGAGACAGGAAGAGATGGAGAGGGAAATACACAGAAATATATACAAACACAGAGGGACAGAGCAAAAGACAGAGAAGATAGATGACTACCTCTAGACGACAGCTCCTCTGTGTGTTAAAGCTCCTGTGGAGTTCGGGTCCCTGCCCTTGCATTTTACCTCTGTGTTTGGAGGAGTGGTGCCCCATCCATCAACATCACTCTGGGACAAAAGAGCTAAAGCTGCCAAGTGACAACTCACCCACAGCTTAGATGATAATTGTTGCAATGAGTACTTCACTGTACCTTAGTCCCTGAGTGACATGGAGAATACACTGAGTGCAGATTCATGACTGTCATGCTTGCACCATTACTACAAATAAAACTGCTTTTTATCTCAAATACTTTTTATTGTGCTCCTAAATTTGTTCTACATAGGTGCACACATGCTCCTTGTAAAAAAAGGTCAGCGTAGAGCCCTGTGGGGTTAGTATTAGGGGTAAGCCTCGTGTGTACACATTTGCATAAGACTGATAGATGGAGGAGCCTTTTTTTGGCATGGACCCATGTACACACATATGTGTTTGGCTACAGGGAGACAGGAAATGGTTGTGGCTGGCATGCAAAGACTCATCAGGATCACACAAGAGATTGCGGTAACACTGCAGCGCACAGTAGACTTATTATTGGCTGGTGATATCCAATAAACTTATACATGATTAGTCAACAAAGTTACTTGAATAACAAATTTGACAGTGGCTGGCGTGCCAAAACTCATGACTACTACGCTACTAAGTAACCAGCACAGGATCGGACAGAACTAACCTGTATCGTCTGGGATGCTACATGACCATGTAAAGGAGTATCCTCCATTCCAAATCTAACCCTAGCCCTAGGTACTTCTTGCATCTGAAATCTATCACATTATATCATTAATAACAGATGGTAGAAGTCAAGGACTGACAGGATCGACAACCCATTTAGAGTGAGAAGTTATTGTAGTTTATTTGCATCATGTACAACTTTGTGATATATACTTTCAACATACTGTACAGCCTAACCTTTCATCAATATAGCATACAGTACAAGGCAAATATACAGTACCTACATTAACAACTTCAGTCATTCAAATCATTTTAGCACATAAACATGTTTTAATACCAAAAGGTATTGTATGAAATATATTGTAATCTTCAAAAAGTCCAATGTGAAATGAAATTGGTCAATATCTTGATAAATGCTTTAGCCTGTGGAGTGATCAGAAAGGGTTGTTTTATGTGATTTGAGATTGCCAGGATGTATATAATCAGTCATGATCAGAATAATGCAAATTAACTTTTTAATCGGGAGGATTTTTGTTAATTTTGATAGTTTTGAAAGGCTTCATCCGTACTACGACGGTGGATATTGCTCGTCCACCTGCCGCTAACTCCAGCAGGCTTGGAACAGCGAGAGCATGTGGCTATTCCAACGCAGAACTCTTCATTAGGAAAATGCTGAAAAAAAATCAATCCATGGGCAAGTCTGTACCACATTTTATTTTGTGCCAAAATCTAAATAAAATGATAGTTATCTTGCAAATTCAGTAGGTTATTGTGTGAAATAGACTTTAAGAAATGCACTCTTTATTTTCTTGCTTTGGTGTGTTTATTAATGTACAAGCACTTTTTTCCTTCAAACCTATCGATAAAATAATTTGATAAAGTCAAACAAAAGTTTTACTGTGCGTGAACTTTCAAATGCATCCTGTCATTACTAAGTGGGTAATGTGATAGGTATTTTAATATGACTATTTTTAGCCAAATAACAAATACATTTGATTAATAAAATGTTTACGAGAGGGAGGGCAATCTGATTCCATTGGTCCTCAACTCGCGGCTCAGTACCATCAATCAGGGTAAGTGGAGTTAGCCGTCAGTTAGACTGCCCCAGAGCAGGTAAGTTCTGAAGGATTCGTTGCCATAGAAATTTACCTGGCTAAAATGTGAGCCGCTTTCGTATGACCAGCTATCCCGAGTTGAACTCAGAGTTCACCAAAGTTAGCTCGCTAACTCCTCAAACCTGCTTCGTAGTAAGGGGCTCAGGTCAACTCCATTAAATTACAACCTTTGCGCAAACAACACTGTGTGATTAGGTTGAGTGTGTGTGCATGTGTTGAGAAGGGCTAGGTAAGTAGGTCAATCCAATATCAGGCGACCCAAAGAGTATGTGTGTTTGTGTCTCAGAAAGACCATCTGGTTGAAACCTAAGTAAGATGGTTTTCTCTCAGCAGAACATACTGTAACCAGCAACACTGACCCTGGGGAAAATTACTAAGATTTGGATCTGGGGAAAGGAGGAGATTGTCCAAAGGTGCAAACACACACACACACACACACACACACACCCACCCACCCTTAGATAAACGTCTGTTGTTTTTGTAACGATAGATCCATTGAAGCAGAAGGTCATGTCTTGCTTTACCATGGCTTACACAACCACAACAGGGATGTTCATTTTCATCAACTGTTCAGCCAAAGTAAAACATTTCACGTTCTAGATGGAAATAATAAATTGGGCATCATTTTATCAGGTAAACATTATATGAAAGCCTGCCACCTTATCCTTCAATGGAGATGTTTCAGTATACAGTGCATTCAGAAAGTATTCAGACCCATTGACTTTTTCCACATTTTGTTACATTATAGCCTTATTCTAGAATGCATTAAATTGTTTGTTTCCCTCAATCTACACAAAATACACCATAATGACAAAGCAAACACAGGTTTTTAGAAATGTGTTAAAAAAACTGAAATATCACATTTACATAAGTATTCAGACCCTTTACTCAGTACTTTGTTGAAGCACCTTTGGCAGTGATTACAGACTTGAGTCTTTTTGGGTATGATGCCACAAGCTTGGCACACCTATATTTGGGGAGTTTCTCCCATTCTTCTCTGCAGATCCACTGAAGCTCTGTCAGGTTGGATGGGGACCGTCTCTGCACAGCTATTTTCAGGTCTCTCCAGAGATGTTCAATCGGGTTCAAGTTGGGGCTCTGTCTGGGCCACTCAAGGAAATTCAGAGACTTGTCCCGAAGCCACTGCTTTGTTGTCTTGGCTGTGTGCTAAGGGTCATTGTCCTGTTGGAAGGTGAACCTTCGCCCCAGTCTGAGGTCCTGAGTGCTCTGAGCAGGTTTTCATCAAGGATCTCTTTGTACTTTGCGCCGTTCATCTTTCCCTCAATCCTGACTAGTCTCCCAGTCCCTGCCGCTGAAAAACATCCCCACAACATGATGCTGCTGCTGCCACCATCATGCTTCACCTTAGGGTTGATGCCAGGTTTCCTCCAGATGTGACGCTTGACATTCAGGCCAAAGAGTTCAATCTTGGTTTCATCAGACCAGAGAATCTTGTTTCTCAAGGTCTGAGAGTCCTTTAGGTGCCTTTTGGCAAACTCCAAGCGAGCTGTCATGTGCCTTTTACTGAGGAGTAGCTTCCGTCTGGCCACTCTACCATAAAGGCCTGACTAAGGCCCTTTTTGGTACCCTTCCACAGATCTGTGCCTTGACACAATCCTGACTCAGGGCTCTACAGACAATTCTTCAAACTCATGGCTTGGTTTTTGCTCTGACATGCACTGTCAACTGTGGGACCTTATATAGACAGGTGTGAGCCTTTCCAAATCAATTCCAATCAATTGAATTTTCCTCAGGTGGACTCCAATGAAATAATTTTGCAAATAAGATAATACATTTGCAAAAATGTCTAAAAACCTATTTTCGCTTTGTCATTATGGG
Source organism: Salmo trutta (assembly GCF_901001165.1). Taxonomy (NCBI): domain Eukaryota; kingdom Metazoa; phylum Chordata; class Actinopteri; order Salmoniformes; family Salmonidae; genus Salmo; species Salmo trutta. Next base: position 51,523,269 of record NC_042974.1, on the reverse strand, counting down.
GTATTGTCTGTAGATTGATGAGGATTTCTTTTAAATACATTTTTTAATATGCCCTCAAAGCTCATCACTAAGCAAAGGATCCTGGGACTAACCACCTCCCTCTGCAACTGGATCCTAGACTTCCTGACGGGCAGCCCCCAGGTGGTAAGGGTAGGTAACGACACATCCGCCACTCTGATCCTCAACACGGGGGCCCCTCAGGTGTGCGTGCTCAGTCCCCTCCTGTACTTCCTGTTCACTCATGACTGCACGGCCAGGCACAACTCCAACACCATCATTAAGTTTGCTGATGACAACAGTGGTAGGCCAGATCACCGACAACGATGAGACAGCCTATAGGGAGGAGGTCAGAGACCTGACCGTGTGGTGCCAGGACAACAACCTCTCCCTCAACGTGATCAAGACAAAGGAGTTGATTGTGGACTACAGGAAAAAGAGGGCCGAGCACGTCCCCATTCTCATCGACGGGGCTGTAGTGGAGCAGGTTGAGAGCTTCAAATTCCTTGGCGTCCACATCAACAACAAACTAACATGGTCAAGCACACCAAGACAGTCATGAAGAGAGCACAACAAAACCTATTCCCCCTCAGGAGACCCTCAAAAGATTTTACAGCTGAACCATCGAGAGCATCCTGACGGGTTGCATCACTGCCTGGTATGGCAACTGCTTGGCCTCCGACCGCAAGGCACTACAGAGGGTAGTGCACACGACCCAGTACATCACCGGGGCCAAGCTTCCTGCCATCCAGGACCTCTATACCAGGCACTCTCTGTTATTATCTATGCATAGCCACTTTAACAACCCTACCTGCATGTACATAATTATCTCAATTACCTCGACACCGGTGCCCCCGCACATTGACATTGACTCTGTACCAGTACTCCCTGTATATAGCCCCGCTATTGTTATTTACTGCTGCTCTTTAATTATTTGTTTTTCTTATCTCTTTTTTTTTAGGTATTTTCTTAAAACTGCATCATTGGTTAAGGGCTTGTAAGTAAGCATTTCACTGTAAGGTCTACACCTGTTGTATTCGGCGCATGTGACAAATCACATTTGATTTGATTTAATAAGGCCGTAACGTAACAAAATGTGGAAAAAGTCAAGGTGTCTGAATACTTTCCAAATGCACTGGAAGTGCCTAAATGATATTTTATCTACTGCACTTAGATTTTTTTTATGCATACATGTGTATAAAGATGTAGGATCTTAATTTGAGCCAGTTTGCTACAGCAGGAAAATAATCCTGCAACAACAGGAAATGTGAATTATTGTGTGGATTATAATGAATGCAAATTTTTGTAGAGGTTGATACCTTTTTCGAAATGGAAAATCAAGTCTGAAATTTCAAAGTGGAAATGACAAACTTCAGAAGCCTTTTAAAACATGAAATACACTACAAGTTATATGTTTCCTGCATTGCAGGAAAGTTCTCCTTCAACAGGGTGATCTAATGAAGACCCTACACCTCTAGATGACATAATGTATAATAACTGATACCAATAAATAATAGATGTTGTAATGCATTATAGATGACCCCAAATCTAGTACTGTACCATGTTGGTCTATGACTGCTTTTAGTGTCATAAAACTCTATTTGAGTGGTCCACAATGTGGTTATTAAAATCTCTCATACATTTTTTTTGAACCCTAACTAACACTTTGGGTCGCCCAATATTAGATTGACCTAGTTATTGACCTACTTACCTACCCCTATACAACACACACACACACGCTTACATAACACAATAGATTTTGCGATTATGCCAATGTCCTCTTAAAAATGATCAAACACCAGAAAGGACTTCCTTTCACATAACTTTCACAGGACTACATTTCCTCTCACATAATCACTTAATATTATTAACTAACGCCCTCAGAAGGCAGACTGAGATGATAAAAGGAATGAAAAATGGTAGAAGTGTAACGTAACAGTCTGGCAGCCTCTATTCCTACCATACGTTTTCTAGTTCACTGACTCATTTAAATCAAGGACAGTACATTTGTATTTGTTTAATCTGAAATTCACTTGTGATTACCAGAAATGAAAACTGAAAGAGATAAAGACTACGTCCCAATGGGCCCCCTATTCATTATGTCGTGCACTATATAGGGATTAGGGTGCCATTTGGGACTCACTAGAGAGACACGTCCAGAGCTAAAGTGATGAAACGCCGGCTTGGGTAGTATGCTGTGTTTTGTTCAGATGACAGTCTGAGTTTACACACCCCAGATTCACCATGACTCATTAGCCTCAGGTGAGAGCATAGAGATTGTTAAAGGAACAACATTGTATCTGTCTCATTATGGCATCTGTGATAGCATGACCCCATCTCCATTTTTCATTTTCTTATTCTACTACTTCTATGAGTTGGTAAACAACCTGAAAAGGGTGCAGTGTGTTGTTTGAACAGGTAAAAAGCCAAGGTGGCAATTTACTGCCACCTGAAATTATGGAGTGTCTGCACACGAGTATAATTCATTGGCTGATCCCTCCTGATGACCTGGATGGAAGTACGTGATCCTTCCTTAATCCATAGGAAGTCCCACTCAGTTGACTACTTCAAAATGGTGAACGTCCTCAATGGTGCTGCCCATGCTTAAACAAGCTTTGGGGCACTAGAGTCCTCTAGCTCTATGGGTGAGTTAGATCACCTAGCTGATTGGCTGCTTCACCTCTGACTGGGAAAGTTCAAGAGGGGTCAAGTGCCTTGTTGCAAACAGGATGCCTGTATTGACACTGGAAGTCTATGGGTATCTGCTAGCATAGAAAAGCATGCTAGCAGATACCCATAGACTTCCAGTCATTGAGCTAACGCTAGTTAGCATTGGTTTGCGAAGAACTTCATAGGGAATTGTCAGAGGCGGCATATTGTTACATTGCCAACATTTTGAGAATAAATGTGCTAACATGACGTCCATTCTAAAACCTGGCCAAACTCTCTTAATATACTGCATGGCTCTGCTTCTCCCTGCTCAACTGACAACAACACATGGCGCTGGAATAGAACTGAATGAAACAATTGCAAACAGTTGACTCCTATATGGTTCCTGATGCAGTTACTGTATATTGTACTTCCTGAATAATCTTGTTAGTGACGATGTCAATATCTAATCCGTTATCATCTTGTTGGCTTAGTTCTTCCTTCCCTGTGGTTTTGATGTCCCAATACAAATCAAATCAAATTTTATTGATCACATACACATGTTTAGCAGATGTGTAGTGAAATGCTTGCATTCCTAGCTCCAACAGTGCAGTAATCTAAAAGTAAAATAATGGAATTAAGAAATATATAAATATTAGATTGAGCAATGTCGGAGTGGCTTTGACTAAAATGAGATGAGTAAAGCAGTAGGTAAACATTATTTAAACATTAAAGTGACTAGTGTTCCATTATAAAAGTGGCCAGTGATTCCAAGTCTATGTATATAGGGCAGCAGCCTCTAAGGTGCAGGGTTGTGTAACCGGATGGAAGCCGGCTAGTGATGGCTATTTAACAGCCTGATGGCCTTGAGATACAAGCTGTTTTTCAGTCTCTCGGCCCCAGCTTTGATGCACCTGTACTTACCTCACCTTCTGGATGATAGCGGAGTTAACAGGCCGTGGCTCGGGTGGTTGATGTCCTTGATGTACACGCCGAGGAACTTGAAGATTTCCACTTCCTCCACTGAGCTTCCCGTCGATGTGGTTAGGGGCGTGTTCCATTTGCTATTTGCTATTTTGTTGACATTGAGTGAGAAGTTATTTTCCTGCCACCACTCTCCCAGGGCCCTCACCTCCTCCCTGTAGGCTGTCTCGTCATTTGTTGGTAATCAGGCCTACTACTGTTGTGCCATCTACAAACTTGATGATTGAGTTGGAAGCGTGCGTGGCCACGAAGTCATTGGTGAACAGGGAGTACAGGAAGGTGTTGAGCAAGCACCCTTGTGGGGCCCCTGTGTTGAGGATCAGCGAAGTGGAGGTGTTGTTCCTACCTTCACCACCTGGGGGCGGACCGTCAGGTAGTGCAGGACCCAGTTGCACAGGGCAGGGTCGAGACCCAGGGTCACAAGTTTTATGATAAGTTTGGAGGGTACTATGGTGTTGAATGCTGAGCTGTAGTCAATGAACAGCATTCTTACATAGGTATTCACACCTCTTGTCCAGATGGGATAGTACAGTGTGCAGGCGATTGCATCGTCTGTGGACCTAATGGGGCGGTAAGCAAATTTAAGTGGGTCTAGGGTGACAGGTAGGGTGGAGGTGATATGATCCTTGACTAGTCTCTCAAAGCACCTCATGATGACAGAAGTGAGTGCTACGTGGCAAGAGTAATTTAGTTCAGTTAGCTTAGCTTTCATGGGAACAGGAACAATGGTGGCCATCTTGAAAAATGTGGGGAAACAAACTCGGATAGAGAGCGATTGATTTAAATACAGTTGAAGTCGAAGTTTACATACACCTTAGCCAAATACATTTAAACTCTGTTTTTCACAATTCCTAACATTTAATCCTAGTAAAAATTGCCTGTTTTAGTTCAGTTAGGATCACCACTTTATTTTAAGAATGTGAAAGGTCAGAATATTAGTAGAGAGAATGATTTATTTCAGCTTTCATTTCTTTCATTACATTCCCAGTGGGTCAGAAGAATACATACACTCAATTAGTATTTGGTAGCAATGCCTATTAAATTGTTTAACTTGGGTCAAAAGATTCCCACAATAAGTTGGGTGAATTTTGGCCCATTCCTCCTGACAGAGCTGGTGTAACGGAGTCAGGTTTGTAGGCCTCCTTGCTCGCACACGCTTTTTCAGTTCTACCAACAAATGTTCTATAGGATTGAGGTCAGGGCTTTGTGATGGCCACAATACCTTGACTGTTTTCCTTAAGCCATTTTCCCACAATTTTGGAAGTATGGTTGGGATCATTGTCCATTTGGAAGACCAATTTGCGACCAAGTTTTAACTTCCTGACTGATGTCTTGAGATGTTATCCACATCATTTTCCTCCCTCATGATGCCATCTATTTTGTGAAGTGCACCAGTCCCTCCTGCTGCAAAGCACCCCTACAACAAGATGCTGCCACCCCCGTGCTTCACGGTCGGGATGGTGTTCTTCGGCTTGCAAGCATCCCCCTTTTTCCTCCAAACATAACGATGGTCATTATGGCCAAACAATTCTATTTTTGTTTCATCAGACCAGAAGACATTTCTCCAAAAAGTACGATCTTTGTCCCCATGTGCAGTTGCAAACCAGAGTCTGGCTTTTTTTAATGGTGGTTTTGGAGCAGTGGCTTCTTCCTTGCTGAGTGGCCTTTCAGGTTATGTCAATATAGAACTTGTTTTACTGTGGATATAGATACTTTTGTACCTGTTTCCTCCAGCATCTTCACAAGGTCCTTTGCTGTTGTTTTGGGATTGATTTGCCCGTTTCGCACCAAAGTACATTAATCTCTTATCCAGAGCGACTTACAGTAGTGAATACATACATTTTATTTCATGCATTTTGTTTTTGTACTGGCCCCCCCCGTGGGAATCGAACCCACAACCCTGGCGTTGCACACACCATGCTGGCGTTGCAAACACCATGCTCTACCAACTGAGCCACAGGGAAGACGGCTGTGTGGTCCCATGGTGTTTATACTTGCATACTATTGTTTGTACAGATGAACGTGGTACCTTCAGGCATTTGGAAATTGCTCCCAAGGATGAACAAGACTTGTGGAGGTCTCCAATTTCTTTCTGAGGTCTTGGCTGATTTCTTTTGATTTTCCCATGATGAGAAAAGAGGCACTGTGTTTGAAAGTAAGCCTTGAATTACATCCACAGGCATACCTCTAATTGACCCAAATGATGCCAATTAGCCTATCAGAAGCTTCTAAAGCCATGATATCATTTTCTGGAATTTTACAAGCTGTTTAAAGGCACAGTCAACTTAGTGTATGCTATCTTTTGACCCACTGGAATTGTGATACAGTGAATTATAAGTGAAATAATCTGTCTGTAAACAATTGTTGGAAAAATTACTTGTGTCATGCACAAAGTAGATTTCCTAACCGACAAACTATAGTTTGTTAACAAGAAATTTGTGGAGTGGTTGAAAAATGAGTTTTAATGACCCCAACCTAAGTGTATGTAAACTTCCGACTTCAACTGCATGTCCGTAAACACACCAGCCGTCTGGTCTGCGCATGCTTTGAGGACGTGGCTAGGGAAGCCATCTGGGTCAGAGAGGGTTAACATGTTTAAATCTTTTACTCACGTCATCCACGGAGAAGGGGGAGGGGTGCGGTTCTTGTAAGCGGCCGCTACAGTGACACTATTATCCTCAAAACGGGCAAAGAAGGTGTTTAGTTTGTCTGGAAGCGTAACGTCGGTGTCCGTGATGTAGTTGGATTTCTATTTGTAGTCCGTGGTTTCCTGTAGACCCTGCCACAGACGTCTTGTGTCTAAGCCATTGAATTGCGACTCCACCTTGTCCCTGTAATGGCATTTTGCTTGTTTGATTGCCTTGCGGAGGGAATAGCTACACTGTTTATATTCAGACATATTCCCAGACCTCTTTCCATGGTTAAATGCAGTTGATCGCGCTTTCAATTTTGCGCGAATGCCACCATCCATCCACGGTTTCTGGTTAGGGTAGGTTCGCTATGAAACACTGCCAGAAAGACTCACACTCTGGTAATAGTGAGAAAGTTCTAAAAAGAAAACGTCACTCACCAGTGACTTGATAAGCTGATTTAGCTAAGGTGGCCTGCCTGCTCAATGTGCCTGCTAGCTACTACTATCTAGCTTAATTGACAAATACAGAGATGGACCATAGCTAGCTATCTAGCTAGTGATGATTTTGAGCACTGATAAACAGCGTATAGCAGCTTGTGCTTTACTTACGATAGTTTGACAGCTTGCTGATGAAGTTGTAGACACGTTCTCAGAAATCAGTCCTGAGCGCAGTCTGCAGCAGCTGACTAGACGATACCGTCTGCAGTGCACTGACTTCTTTTTCATGTATGTTTTGTAACATGAGAAATACTGCACCCAATACCTTATTTAGAGGTAAAATTGTGTGACTAAGACTTCCTCTGCAAAAATTCCTAAATTAATTACAGATTTCTTGATTTATCTTAGATTGATATTGACTATTTTTAGGAAGTGATAGTGTCTATGTTGTTGCTATCGTGACTCAAGAGGGACAAACAACAGTAACTGACAGGGTACGATAAAGCGAACATAACACACCCACAGCGAACCACACCCCCAAGACACAAATCTTGTTTTTCTGGATGAGCAGCAGAAAAACACATGCGGAATTGGTGCATTCAGCCCCCCTTTAAAGTTGGAATTCTTTGCGATGGAACTGCCACGTCTGTTTGTAATATTACAACAGGAAAGACATTACTTCACACCATTTTATTCCTGTGGACATCAATGCACATCATTGCAGGCGTGATAGAACAGCAGAGGATGTACTTATTACTTTGCTGGATGCTCATTTCCTCTAAACAAAAATTATAACAAATGTGTCTCGGGCGGCAAGTGAATTGAATGTTCATTTCTCTACCATAAGCCGCCTTCTACGTTGTTTTAGAGAATTTGGCAATACGTCCAACCGGCCTCAAAACCACATGTATAATGTCATGTAGGCAAGCAATTTGCTGATGTCAACTTTGTGAATAGAGTGCGTAACGGTGGCGGTGGGGTTATGGTATGGGAAGGCATAAGCTATGGACAATGAACACAATTGCATTTTATCGATGGCAATTTGAATGAACAGAAATACAGTGATGAGTTACTGAAGCCTATTGTGAGGCCTTTTTTTTAAGGTATCTGTGACCAACACGTGCATATCTGTATTCCCAGTCATGTGAAATCCATAGGTAGGCCTAATTAATGTATTTCAATTGACTGATTTCCTCACTGTAACTCAGTAAAATCAATGAAATTGTTGCATGTTGCTTTTATATACATGTAGTTCACCACTCGTCCACACTTGCTTCAAGATGGCCAGCAATGTTCCTGTACCAAAGCAAGCCAAGGTAACTGCACTAAATGGCTCAATCAAGCTAGTCATCTTGACTACTTTCTTATGTCATTTTTGCTGGCACCAAAACACAAGAGTGTTGATAGGGGACAGAATGCGGTCGGACCATCAAATAATTGGTATGCACATTATTCTTACAGAATTTCCGAGGGCGAGGATATTGGAAATTGAATTCCCTACATAACATAAGTACAGCAGATCCCCCTATTGTATGCAACACTTTTAAATCTGCCTTTAGAGGCCATGCAATTCAATACTCATCTTTAAAACTAAAACTATTTAGGTTAAAAGAGTTAATCTTGAAAAAGTAAATAGAGGAACTAACAGTACAGATAGATAACAATAAAAACTGTAACATTCACCAAACAATATTTTGAAAGAGGAAGCAAAGTAATTTAAGCATATGTTTTCACTTCAGTTTCCTCAATCTCCACTAACTGAAGTTAATTGTAAGGATTGTTTTTCTATTAATAGTGTAAAATTAACATCTGTACAGAAAGACTCATGTGAAGGCCTAATTACAGATGAGGATCTTCTAGATGCAATTAAAACCTTAAAGTCTGGGAAAATCTCCAGGGCTGGATGGCAGAAAAGTTGAGGTATATCAAATATTTTTCGATGTACTAAAAAGTCCATTATTAACATGTTTTAACCACTCCTATTAAAAAATGCTAGACTATCAAATAGTCAGCAAGGTCTGATTTCACTATTACTGAAACAGGACCGAGGTGGTACATATAAAGATCCAGTCAACCTAAAAAACTGGAGAACCTTTACACTTCAGTGTTGTGATGCCAAAATCCTAGCAAAATGCATAGCGCATAGAATTAAAAAGGTATTCTGTGATATTATTCATCCTAATCAGACAGGTTTTTTACATGGCCGATACATTGGAGATAATATAACACAAGTACTGGAAACAATAGAACACTATGAAACATCTGGGAAATCATGCCTGGTATTTATAGCGGACTTTGAAAAGGCCTTTGATAAAGTACGACTGGAGTTTATATATATATACATAAATGCCTGGACTATTTTAACTTTGGAGAATCTCTTATACAATGGGTTTAAGCTATATATACTGTAGTAACCCTAGGTGTAAAATAGTAAATAATGGCTACTTCTCAGAAAGTATTAAATTGTCAAGGAGTAAAACAAGGTTGACCATCGAAATGTTAGCTATTAAAACACGACCCAACAATAATATCAAGCGACTAGAAATCCAGCTTTTTAAATCAAAGGTGTCCTTGTACCCTGGTGATGCATGTTCTTTCCGTAATTTGGATCCCTGCAAAGCCTCATTGAGGATCTAGATAATTGTTCAAACCTCTCTAGATTAAAACTGAATTATGATAAGTAATGTGGTGCACTTATGTATTGGATCTCTAAAAAAAAATACAACTTTTACATTACTGTGTAGTTTACCAATAAACTGGTCCGACGGTGAAGTGGAGATACTCTGTATCCATATCCCGAAAGAAAGAAATGTCACTGCAATACATTTTAATAGAAAGTTAGCCAAATTAGATAAGATTTTGCTACCATAGAAAAGACAACACCTGTCTGTTTGTGGAAAGATCACACATTAATTCTTTAGTCATATCCCAGTTTACCCATTTACTTATGGCCCTGCCTACACCTAACGACTTGTTTTTTAAATTATATGAGAAAAAAATATTCCACTTTATTTGGAGCCACGAGCCAGACAAAATTAAATGGGCCTATTTATATAATGAATATGAAATCGGAGGGCAGAAATGAATAAATATTAAAACATTGGACCTCTCACTAAAGGCTTCAGTCATACAAAAACTATACTTAAATCTGAACCGGTTCTCTAGCAGATTAGCATGAATGGCTCACCCCGTGGCCTTTTCCCCTTCATTCAGATTACAACCTCTCACTTTTGGATATTTGAAAATGAAATCCTCTCCAAAATATCAATATTTTTATAAAACAAGCAATATAAATCTTGTTGCAATTTCAGTTTAACAAACCAGAAAAGACAGAACAAATATTAGAACAAATATTACAGTTAAACTCAAATATACTAATTGATTAAAAAAATATATATTTTTGGAAGACATTTAAAAAACGGTATAATCTTTGTAAATTATATCATAAATAGCACTGGTGGAGTTGTCACACATGCAGTTAACAAAACTATATGGAAATGTCTGCTCCATCCAAAATTACAACCAATTGATTGCAGCATTACAGCAAAAATGGAGAAAGTGGAAAAGGTACGGAACTTCTCTGTCAGCATTGCATTAAACATTTACGTCATTTAGCAGACGCTCTTATCCAGAGCGACTTACATTTCATTTTCATACATTTTTTTTTTTTTTTGTACTGGCCCCCTGTGGGAATCGAACCCACAACCCTGGCGTTGCAAACACCATGCTCTACCAACTGAGCTACAGGGAAGGCCAAATTAAAGACCCAAATTGTCTAAAGAAAATTGTGATAAATAAAAAGTATACCAATTTTATTTAAGGACCAAAAAATGTACAGTTGCTCCATACAGGTTGAAAAATAGTTGGGAGGCGATTTTCGATGTACCGATTCCATGGCAAATGGTCTATGAACTGATAGATAAAACCATGCCGGATTTAAAACTTAAGAGTTTTTCAATTTAAATTCTACAAAATTCTTGCAACCAATAGAATGTTAAATATCTACCTACCTACCTACCTACCTACCTACCTACCTACATACATACATACATACATACACAGTTGAAGTAGGAAGTTTACATACACCTTAGCCAAATACATTTAAACTCAGTTTTTCACAATTCCTGACATTTAATCCTAGTAAAAAGTCCCTGTTTTAGGTCAGTTAGGATCACCACTTTATTTTAAGAATGTGAAATGTCAGAATAATAGTAGAGAGAATGATTTATTTCAGCTTTCATTTCTTTCATCACATTCCCAGTGGGTCAGAAGTTTACATACACTCAATTAGTATTTGGTAGCATTGCCTATAAATTGTTCAACTTGGGTCAAACGTTTCGGGTAGCCTTCCACAAGCTTCCCACAATAAGTTGGGTGAATTTTGGCCCATTCCTCCTGACAGAGCTGGTGTAACGGAGTCAGGTTGGTAGGCCTCCTTGCTCGCACACGCTTTTTCAGTTCTGCCCACAGATTATCTATAGGATTGAGGTCAGGGCTTTGTGATGGCCACTCCAATACCTTGACTTTGTTGTCTTTAAGCCATTTTGCCACAACTTTGGAAGTATACTTGGGGTCATTGTCCATTTGGAAGACCCATTTGCGACCAAGCTTTAACTTCCTGACTGATGTCTTGAGATGTTGCTTCAGTATATCCACATAATTTTCCTCCCTCATGATGCCATCCATTTTGTGAAGTGCACCAGTCCCTCCTGCAGCAAAGCACCCACACAACATGATGCTGCCACCCCCGTGTTTCACGGTTGGGATGGTGTTCTTCGGCTTACAAGCCTCCCCCTTTTTCCTCCAAACATAACGATGGTCATTATGGCCAAACAGTTCTAGTTTTGTTTCATCAGACCAGACGACATTTCTCCAAAAAGTACAATCTATGTCCCCATGTGCAGTTGCAAACCGGAGTCTGGCAATTGTATGGCGGTTTTGGAGCAGTGGCTTCTTCCTTGCTGAGCGGCCTTTCAGGTTAAGTCAATATAGAACTTGTTTTACTGTGGATATAAATACTTTTGTACCTCTTTCCTCCAGCATCTTCACAAGGTCCTTTGCTGTTGTTCTGGGATTGATTTGCACTTTTTGCACCAAAGTACATTAATCTCTAGGTGACAGAACGCGTCTCCTTCCTGAGCGGTATGACGGCTGCATGGTCCCATGGTGTTTATACTTGCATACTATTGTTTGTACAGATGAACGTGGTACCTTCAGGCATCTGGAAATTGATCCCAAGGATGAATCAGACTTGTGGAGGTCTCCAATTTTTTCAGAGATCTTGGCTGATTTCTTTTGATTTTCCCATGTCAAGCAAAGAGGCACTAAGTTTGAAGGTAGGCCTTGAAATTATGTCAATTAGCCTATCAGAAGCTTCTAAAGCCATGACATCATTTTCTGGAATTTTACAAGCTGTTTAAAGGCACAGTCAACTTAGTGTATGTAAACTTCTGACCCACTGGAATTGAGATACAGTGAATTATAAGTGAAATAATCTGTCTGTAAACAATTTACTTGTGTCATACAAAAAGTAGATTTCCTAACCGACTTGCCAAAACTTTAGTTTGTTAACAAGAAATGTGTGGAGTGGTTGAAAAACTAGTTTTAATGACTCCAACCTAAGTGTATGTAAACTTCTGACTTCAACTGTATGTATACAACCATCCCAGATCTACAGATTTTGCTGTGAAGAGACAATCATTAGATCACTTGTTTTGGTACTACCCATATGTATCTTGTTTTTGGTTGCAGGTCCAGGAAAGACTGAATTACTGAAACATTTACTAGGAGCCAACTCTGCAAATAGCACTGCTGGGTGATTTGAAGTCATAGTCATTAGATCAATAATATAATAATACTCAGCAAAGGTATTTATCTTTAATTTACAATCTGTAGAAACTATGAGAATAGAAAGGTTCAACACCTCCCGAGTGGCGCAGCGGTCTAAGGCATCACTACAGACCCGGGCTCGATCCCAGGCTGTGTCGCAGCCGGCTTCGACCGGGAGACCAATGAGGTGGCGCACAATTGGCCTAGCGTCGTCTGGGTTAGGGGAGGGTTTGGCCGGCCGTGATGTCCTAGTCCCAATTGCACACTAGACTCCTGTGGCGGGCCGGGTGTATGCACGCTGACTTCGGTCACCAGTTGTACGCTGTTCCCTCCAATACATTGCTGCGGCTGGCTTCTGGGTTAAGCGGGCAGTTTGTCAAGAAGCAGTGCGGCTTGGCAGGGCCGTGTTTCGTAGGACGCATGGCTCTCGACCTTTGCCTTTACCGAGTCTGTTGAAGCGATGGGACAAAACTGTAACTACCAATTGGATATCACGAAAAATAGGTTAAAAAATGATAATAATTTTAGGTTCAGCACAGTAGAAAAATATATGGCAGCTAGAAATCTAAACTGGATGGTCTTCAGAGATAGATGGGAGGGGTTGAGAGTAGCTCAAGGCTGGGACTAAAAACCAACAAAAGATAACTAATGTAAAATATACTGTTAGTGAAATGTATGTAGTATGTGTAAGTATTATTTTCCATTACTTTACTCCAATTATGGGAGGGGTGCTAGAGTTAGGGGAAAATAATAACATAAAAATATATAGATATGGGGGATTGCAGACAATTACATTGACAGAAGCCACAATCTATCTGCAATATTAAAGCTGATGTTTAAAAAAAAATATATATATATATATATATATTATAATAAATAAACCACTGCACTAAATGACTATCGCCCCATAGCAATCACTCCTGTCATTATGAAGTGCTTTGAAAGGCTAGTCAAGGGCCATTACCTCCACCATAGCTGACACCCAAGAGGAACATCTATGTGAGAATACTATTCATCGACTACAGCTCAGCTTTTAATACCATAGTGCGCTAAGCTCAGGCCCTTGGGTCTGAACTTCTCCCTGTGCAACTGGTTTCTAGAATTCCTGACGGGCCGACCCCAGGTGGTGAGGGTAGGAAACAACACCTCCGCCACACTGATCCTCAACACGGGGGCCCCCCATGGATGTGTGCTCAGCCCCCTCCTGTACTCCCTGTTCACACACAACTCCAACTCAATCATCAAGTTTACTGATGACACAACAGTGGTAGGCCTGATTACCAACAACAACGAGACATCCTACAGGGAGGAGGTTAGAGCCCTGGTGGAGTGGTGCCAGGAAAATAACCTCTCAATGTCAACAAAACAAATAAGCTTATCTTGGACTACAGTAGACAGAAGAGGGAGGATGCCGCCATCCTCATTGACGGGGCCGCAATGGATAGGGTCAAAACCGCAATGGATGAGGGCAAAAGCTTCAAGTTCCTCGTGGTGCACATCACTGAGCACCTAAGACCCTCACAAACTGCACCATTGAGAGCATTCTGTCGGGCTGCATCACTGCCTGGTATGGCAACTTCTCCGCCCTCAACCGCATAGCTCTCCAGAGGGCGGTGCGGACAGCCCAACGCATCACAGGGGCCACGCTGCCTGACCTCCAGGACATTTACCACACCCGGTGTCAAAGGAAGTCTAAGAAGATCATCAAGGACCTCAATCCCATCGACACACACACGCACAGCCAACGCTGCTGTATCATGTTATAGAGTAATTGAACCAACCACTGGTCACTTCCCGTTTCACACTGTGTATTTAAATACTGTATCCTCAACATAGCTTATTGTAATATTTCTACAACTGCACATTGTATTTTAGTTACACTGATAATACGCATCACATATTTATTTATATACCGGATTCTTGACATAGTTCATTATTGTGTCTACTGCTGTACATTCTTAGTTGATCTGGTGTAAATTCCCCCGGTGTACATACTGTATGTATAGATTACATTTTGATACTGCTACATTGCTATTTGGGTTGTTAATTGGATTCGTCCCGCCATTCTTTTTTGTATTTTTCTTTACATTGTAATTGCTTGACATTTGACTGCATTGCTAGGAACTAGCAACATAAGCATTTCGCTGCACAGCTATTACACCTGCTAAACTGTGTACGTGACCAATAAACCTTTATTTGATTTTCTCCGCAACACTGATGGTTAGCTACTGACTTGATCACAGGTGTACGTATGATGATGTATTGTATTGACTAAGGTGTTACAGTACATTTCTAGATACACTTGTACAATTCTGGGGGGGAAAAAATCATTCAAAACATATCTATAGGAAGTAGAACATTGCATTGCATTTCATGTTGCATGAAAGATCAGTCTGTCCGTCCACTAGACGATGACTACAGAGAAAACTTGAGTAAATATGGATGGAACACATCTCCACTAGACACAGAGGCTGGAACATCTCAATGTTGCTTAATACTCAGTCCCTGGTTCTTCAACTCCACTAGACACAGAGGCTGGAACATCTCAATGTTGCTTAATACTCAGTCCCTGGTTCTTCAACTCCACTAGACACAGAGGCTGGAACATCTCAATGTTGCTTAATACTCAGTCCCTGGTTCTTCAACTCCACTAGACACAGAGGCTGGAACATCTCAATGTTGCTTAATACTCAGTCCCTGGTTCTTCAACTCCGCTAGACACAGAGGCTGGAACATCTCAATGTTGCTTAATACTCAGTCCCTGGTTCTTCAACTCCACTAGACACAGAGGCTGGAACATCTCAATGTTGCTTAATACTCAGTCCCTGGTTCTTCAACTCCACTAGACACAGAGGCTGGAACATCTCAATGTTGCTTAATACTCAGTCCCTGGTTCTTCAACTCCACTAGACACAGAGACTGAACATCTCAATGTTGCTTAATACTCAGTCCCTGGTTCTTCAACTCCACTAGACACAGAGGCTGGAACATCTCAATGTTGCTTAATACTCAGTCCCTGGTTCTTCAACTCCGCTAGACACAGAGGCTGGAACATCTCAATGTTGCTTAATACTCAGTCCCTGGTTCTTCAACTCCACTAGACACAGAGACTGAACATCTCAATGTTGCTTAATACTCAGTCCCTGGTTCTTCAACTCCACTAGACACAGAGGCTGGAACATCTCAATGTTGCTTAATACTTAGTCCCTGGTTCTTCAACTCCACTAGACACAGAGGCTGGAACATCTCAATGTTGCTTAATACTCAGTCCCTGGTTCTTCAACTCCACTAGACACAGAGGCTGGAACATCTCAATGTTGCTTAATACTCAGTCCCTGGTTCTTCAACTCCACTAGACACAGAGGCTGGAACATCTCAATGTTGCTTAATACTCAGTCCCTGGTTCTTCAACTCCACTAGACACAGAGGCTGGAACATCTCAATGTTGCTTAATACTCAGTCCCTGGTTCTTCAACTCCACTAGACACAGAGGCTGGAACATCTCAATGTTGCTTAATACTCAGTCCCTGGTTCTTCAACTCCACTGGACACAGAGGCTGGAACATCTCAATGTTGCTTAATACTCAGTCCCTGGTTCTTCAACTCCACTGGACACAGAGGCTGGAACATCTCGAGGTTGCTTAGCTGCTGTATTGTCTTTTATTCTGCTGTCTGATACTCCAGTTCAAGGATGTCCTTCATTTTCTTACAGGCTGCTCCACTAAAAAACAACTATTGAGATTATGTGTATAGTAACTACAGAGTTGGTTTGGTGTCTGTTTTCCAGTTGGCTTTGGTTGGCTTGGTAACTATGGAGGTTGGCTTGGTGTATGATGAGCTGATTGGTTTTGGTTATCCGGTTGGTTTTACTTGGCTTAGCAACTAGGTGGTTTGATGTCGGTTATGCAGTTGGTTTTGGTTGGCATAGTAACTATGGAGGTGATTTGGTTGGTTTGGTGTCTTTTATCCAGTTCGTTTAGGTTGGTATCAAAACTAGAGTGGTGATTCAGTGTCGGTTGAGCTGATTGGATTTGCATGCTAGGCCAGGGATAGAGACGATATGCAGGCATGCAGCAAGTCGACTCGTAACACGACGAGTCAAGATGATAGATCACTTACAGCCCACCTCGAGGATGGCTCTAACAGTCCGTGTGAGTTCTTTAGCCTCTGCAGCTAGCGTAGCTGTCGTCCACTGGGACTTCTTCCCCACGTGGGCTCCCAGGAGTTGAGAGGAAGCGCCGGGCTTCATGTCACCAGAGCTGCAGAGAAACAGACAGGTATAGAGTTAAGCTTTCAAGCTTACAGCACTTTTACACTGTTTTTACCATGGCTGTATTCATTAATCTAGCAAGAGAAAACTCTATGGATATTGGCTTTCACCTGGAATTGTCTATTTATGTCTGACAAAATAATGATAATAATTTTAAGGATATAAGGATATGGATAGGCTAGATAGGATGAAGTCAGAAGTGATGCAGAAAAATACTGTACTCTTTCTTAGGGATGTTACTGTAAAGAGTAGATGACATAGGCCGTACTACAGTTGGTCGGAAATATGGTGGCATGGTGGCAGGTCATGACACGTCATAGCTAATACTTCATAACTGAGAGTATAGCCTTGTCTCAAGTTAAGCAGTTGGTTACAACTGTGAGCGTTGTGGAGACCAAACAAAACTAGCATAGTTGTATTGTGGGTGCATCTACTCTCCTTATTTGACCTAGATATTTTGTGTGTATGTATTGATGTGTAGGCTAGGTGTGCCTTTTTTTTAAATTGATGTAGTTCTGTTCTTGAGCTGTTCTTGTCTATTAATGTTCTGTATTATGTCATGTTTCATGTTTTGTGTGGAAGAGAAGCTGCTGCTTTTGCAACAGCTAATGGGGATCCTAATAAAATACCCCCCCCCCAAAAAAAAATACCATAGTCTGAATTCAATTCAAATAGTGTTTCTAGAAAATACCGCAATATTGCCGACCTCGCCACCTAAATTGATGGAAATTATGTTGCTGTAAAAATGGTTATTGCCACAGTTAATGGGGGATATCAATATTAGAGAAAGAGAAAGTAATTATTGTCTGACAGTGACTGATGAAGTAATTATATTATGACAATGAGAAATGGATATAATTATCTTTGTCTACCATTACCGAGGTGTAAACAACAACATTTCAACCTACATTTCATCTGTTACAACTACTGCCCTACAAACGACCAGGAACACCTGCAGTTCTAGGAAGAAAACGTATTGTCAAAAGTGTTGTTTAACTAACAAATGGTCTGGTTACCTAAGACAGAAGGTTACTTAAAAGCCCAATGCAGCCATTTTTGAATCACCGAGCTGACTAGGTGAAAAATCTATTGGGCAAGGCATTTAAATCTAATTGCTCCTGTAAGATAAGAGAGTCTGTTAAATGACTAAAATAGTCTGAGTAGGGAGGGGTAAACTGGCTGTTGTTGGCAGAGAGGTTTGGAATTATCTTTCTTATTGGTCTATTAACTAATTTACTCCTTCCCACCAAAACAGGCAGAAATTTATTTTATCCTAATTTTCACAATTTCACAGTATAATTCCAACCTCAGTGTGGAAATATATATATATATATATATATATATATATATATATATATATATATATATAAAACAGGAAAATCTCATTTTTGACTGCACTGGATCTTTAAGATAAAAACGAAAGTTGGGAGGTTGGTCAGGGAACGGTTGGTCAGGGAACGTCTTCAAATCCTTTACCCCTAACCTACCTAAAGTTAGCCACAATTGCTAAGCAAAGGTTTACTACAAATGATAACACAAAAAGATGTATGATACTCTACGACTGCTAATATGTATGATACCGTACAACCACTGGACCATTTGTAACGTATCATACAAAATGGAGGGACATAAAAAAAATAACTATAATATCATGCAAATGGGTATGAGACAGCATTGTTATGTCACAAATCCATGTGAGACTGACTGGACAGCTATATTGAGGTTTTCCAGTGACCTACAGATTGACAATAGAACACTGGGCAGGGGTAGCACAGGGGGTCTTTGTAAAAAGGGTTTCAAACTGACACAGACTAATGTGTGTTACGTAGTCAGACTTACAAAACAGGACGTTGTCTAGGTCTTCAGAGGGCCAGAACTAATCATCACCCCACGTTGTTTGCTAAAAACTGCACAGACTGCAGCTCAATACCCAAGTGGAAAGTAAATATATTTAATATACTTATATCATACGTGAATATATTTAAGTATATAGAATTATGTCCATAATATATATACTTTAGTATATTTAAAATAATCTAAATTGGAAAACATTTTAATACATTTAATGTCAACTTTAATAGGGTTTTATTAGCATTTAAGTATATTAAACATGCCCATTAGAGCGTTAAGGGCGGCACCTCACTTGGGATTGGTCAACAAAAAATATATAATTAATGGTTTATGCTTGAAATGCTCATAAAAGTGTGGTAAAAATATATTGTTCAAAACAAGCTGTTACTTACTACTCTGCCCCTAAGTGACTGTCAGCAGTGGCAGCTCTGCCTCCGTGGGTGAACAGGCCGTGTGAACATTGCTTGGATTGTGTTGCCAGCTGTTTGCTATGAAATCAAAGGAATTCATAGCATGAATTATAACAGTACAAAGTAAATGGCCGTCCTGAGGCGATCAAATGTGCGTCCGTTCAGTCAGAACATCTGGGTCTGCTCTAGTCTCCTCCTCCCAATCAATCAGTCTCTTTATTATAGAGAAATACTCCTCAGCATGTTGCGTAGAAGGACAGAGCGATACAGTAGCTACAACCTTTTCATAGTGGATATGGTAGGGATTTTTTTTAAAAATTGTTTCCCACTGTTAGGGTCCTGTGTGGCTCAGTTGGTAGAGCATGGCGCTTACAACACCAGGGTTGTGGGTTGGATTCCCACCGGGGACCAGTACCAAAAAGTATGAAAATGTATGCACTCTGGATAAGAGTGTCTGCTAAACGACTAAAATGTTGTTTATCAGGTTCTACTCTAAGTGACATGGCGACGTGTCGACTACAACAGCATAAAACCAGGTGTTTTACAAAGCATGATCAAATGAATTAGCCAGCTACAGCAATATTGAGAAATAGTTTGGTTGATTTCTTGGGTCAAATAAACCACTTATCTACCTTTGATAAGCAGCTAGCTATAGCTAGCTATTGCTAGCTAGTTAACACCCATGTCAATATCCACAGCATCGGTATGTTTGCTGCGTTCTCCCAGGTTCACTTGTTCGTTCATGATCTTGGCTGCAGGTTGTAAATAGAATCATCTAATCCAGTGGTTCCCAAACTTTTTATAGTCCCGTACCCCTTCAAACATTCAACCTCCAGCTGCGTACCCCTCTAACACCAGGGTCAGCGCACTATCAAATGTTGTTTTTTTGCCATCATTGTAAGCCTGCCACACACACACTATACGATATGTTTATTAAACATAAGAATGAGTGAGAGTTGTCGTCACAACCCAGCTCATGGGAAGTGACAAAGAGCTCTTATAGGACCAGGGCACAAATAATAATAATCTCTTTTTTTTCAACCATCTTACATATAAAACCTAATTTGTTCATCACAAATTGTGAATACCTCACCACAGGTTAATGAGAAGAGTGTGCTTGAAAGGATGCACATAACTCTGCAATGTTGGGTTGTATTGGAGAGAGTCTGTCTTAAATCATTTTCCAGACACAGTCTGTGCCTGTATTTACTTTTCATGCTAGTGAGGGCTGAGAATCCACTCTCACATAGGTATGTGGCTGCAAAGTGCATCAGTGTCTTAACAGCACGATTTGCCAAGGCAGGATACTCTGAGCGCAGCCCAATCCAGAAATCTGGCAGTGGCTTCTGATTAAATGTAATTTTCACAGAACCGCTTGTTGCAATTTCGATGTGGCTCTCTTGTTCAGATATTGGTAAGTGGACTGGAGGCAGGGCATGAAGGGATAACGAATCCAGTTGTTTGTGTCATCCGTTTCGGGAAAGTACCTGCGTATTGCGCACCCAACACACTCATGTGCTTCACTATATCACATTTGACATTTTCCGTAACCTTGAGTTCATTTGCACACAAAAAAATCATACAATGATGGAAAGACCTGTGTGTTGTCCTTGTTGTCCTTGTCAACTTCTTAATCATAGCCTCAATTTAGTCCCGCACATTGAATATAGTTGCGGAGAGTCCCTGTAATCCTAGATTCAGATCATTCAGGCGAGAAAAAACATCACCCAGATAGGCCAGTCGTGTGAGAAACTCTTCATCATGCAAGCAGTCAGACAAGTGAAAATGATGGTCAGTAAAGAAAACTTTAAGCTCGTCTCTCAATTTATAAAAACGTGTCAATACTTTGCCCCTTGATAACCAGCACACTTCTGTATGTTGTAAAAGTGTGACATGGTCGCTGCCCATATCATTGCAGAGTGCAGAAAATACATGAGAGTTCAGGGGCCTTGCTTTAACAAAGTTAACCATTTTCACTGCAGTGTCCAAAATGTCTTTCAAGCTGTCAGACATTCCCTTGGCAGCAAGAGCCTCTTGGTGGATGCTGCAGTGTACCCAAGTGGCGTCCTGAGCAACTGCTTACACATGCGTTACCACTCCACAATGTCTCCCTGTCATGGCTTTTGCGCCATCAGTACAGATACCAACATGAGCAGCAGCTACGTTTGGCAACATACGGACCGTTAGTGGAATTCCCGCGAAAGAGTAACAGTTAATGTGATTGGATGTTAATTATTTGAATCACATGTTTATTTGGCGTAACCCCGACATTGCAATTTATTGCCCTGGCCACATCTGCAGTCCTCATGCCTCCTTGATGCCTCCTCTCGATACCCCTAAACACTGAGGAACATTGGGTGGAAACAATGTGCTTTCGTGGGACCGCCGTTGTGATACCCGGACCACACCGGGTTCGGGGACCTCGGCAACCAGTAACTTCCTCCATCGACCGAGCCACTTGGGAGCACTGTTGCCACAGTAAATGCTTGGGGAGGAGGGCCCTGAGGACACGCACCTTCCCCCGGCCTCCAGCTAGGGTCACGAGATCTGCTTCTTGCCCCTCACCGCGTAATAATCCGTTTTCACCCTGCTCTCCTTCGACCCAGCACGTTGTCTGTGCCAAGATGTCTGCCGCTGCCCAGAAGCACCAATACGGTAAAAAAAACCTTCTGGCCCGGACCCTTCCCTTTATGCCTCAGAAACTGACGCGCCGCCCCTGCGAAGGACTTTCGTTTGTCCTCGAAACAGACTGCAGACTGCTGGACTCCATAGCCGAGCCAAACAACCTTGTTGGTGAAACTGGCTCATCCAAATACATCCGCCTGTCCCTCTCAGGAATCCAGGATTACATCAACTAGAGGTGGCCCTGAGCCTCCATACCTTCCCACACAGCCAGGATAGAACAGCGGGACAGACACAGCACAAAATCAGCCGTAGCATGGCTTTCATCGAGAAGCTCTGGAGCCGGCTTCCCCGCCTCCATGGTCTTATTCAGCTCCTGTAGCAAAACGATATGATACATCTGCAGCATTGTGACCACATTCAATGACCGGGCCGTCACACCCTCTGCCTGGTACACTTTGTCCAGCTGATCCGCCGAGAACCGGCACTGTTTATTTGGAAGCACAGTGCTAGGATTAGCCCCCTTGTTAGCCTCTGGAGCTAAGTAACGCGATAGCTGTCCATCCACTGGCATTGTGCAAACGAGCCCCGCCTCCTCCATACCCTCTACATTCATGAACTCACCATAACCTGATAGCACCAGTCTGGCTGAATGAGGGGAATCCCAGGTCGCCTTTAGCTCATCGGCAAAACCTTTAAAACGGGTAAGTGACGCTTTACCGCTGCAAGGACAGGAGGTAAATACCTTCCCCCAAACCTGCCGGAACGCCGCTGCGGGGGAGAAGATGGCCAATCCACCCCCAGATGATCTGCCGCACTACGACACAGCTCCATCAAAGGTGAATTAACCATCAATAGTTCACTCTCCCCCACCGAATGCAAAAAAATATCGTTTCACAAGTGAAAATCCACATCATCACATGTGAAGTGTTCCAAAAAACACATGGTTTCAAATGATTTCACATGAACAAAACATGTGGAAATGTCATGTGAAATCATGTGGTTTTTTCGTAAGGGTGTATACACTGTGAATGAATGAGATTATCTGAAAGATAGCCCACTTTTGAAGAAAGAAGCAGAAGAAGCAGACATGATTCACTCTCTATTCATTAGAAACGTGCACAATACACATTCTTACCTACAGCTCTTCATGGGGCCTTGGTTTTCAATGAGGAAGTCTTGGACATTCTAAATGGGAAGGAATGTAAATGTACGTATTATTTGAGTTGATATATGCGTCTCAAATGCCACTCCATTTCCTATGGTACACTACTTTCGACCAGGACATATACATAGGGCTCTGGTCAAAAGGGGTGCACTATATTTTTTATTTTACCTTTATTTAACTAGGCAAGTCAGTTAAGAACAAATTCTTATTTGTAGGGAATAGGGCTCCATTTGGGACACATTTGATGAGACCACTTTTCTGAACACTACAACACTATTTAATCAGACATGGGTTCAAATACTATTAAGGTATTTCAATTACTTTCACATACTTTTCAAAGTAAATATTTGGATTTTAATATTTTGAAATACAATTGGAAAGTATTGGCATGTATTTGAAAATACTCCATTCGACAGACAAGTGTATTTTCAAATACAAATATTAAAATACTCCCATGCATTTAAAGCCAGGTCAGTTTGGTTCAAATGGTATTTGCTATGTTTTTGAAAATAAGTATTTGAAATGTGTATTTATAGGAAATAATTTGAAAAAAATACTTCAAATAGAAGCAGTTGATTCAGCTACAATATTTGAAAATACTCAAATACACCAGACAATAAGTATTTTAAAATACAAATACAAAGCACGTATTTGAACCCAGGTATTTATAAACTTGTCATTATTCAGAGATGTAAATGCTAATTTCAGTTTGTCTTTATATTTCTGTATTGTCTTTCTGAGGACGTGAATGATATGAATTCAAATCTGTTTCTCCTTCTCAAATCTGTTTCCCTTCACACACTGTAAACTAGATATGAAGTAATGGTCTTCGAGAGAGAGTTAGTGTTGACATTCAGTAATCACAGTACACACACATACAGTACCTCCACAAAGTTGAGCAGTTTTCCCATGGACACCTCAAAGCCCTTTTTGGCCCCCTCGTTCTTACGTAGTTGACACTCCAGAACGGCCACTCTCTTCTTCAGCTCCTCCACCTCATCCTAACAGGAGGGACATCACACTAGGTCATCAGCACGGGTTCTACTGAATGGCCTGCATCTGGATGGGTTTTCATTCATAAATTCAAAGATTGGCTGTGTTTTTAATTAAAACATTTTTTTTTTGTGATTAATCGCATTGTCTGAAAGCGTTCAAAATACACTGAAAATGTCCAAAATACATAATCTATGCAGCTAAAAACAACAATGCGATGTCAAAACAAGTTGACATTGAGGTTAAAGAAAGCGTGATTATCAATTTACCAGATTTTGCAAACCGTTATTTTAGACAGCATCAAGGCGTCAATATTCTTGCAATCCTTTTGTATAACAAATCTTAAATTACAGCTCAATTTGAGCTAAATCTGAATTTGTGATTCATCTTGATTATTCACAGCAAATCCTGGGATTAACAGCCCTAATTTTCAATAAAGTTACATATTTTCAATAAAGTGTCAATCATTGATGAAAGTTCAATTATTTTAAAACTATAGCAAAATTTCTATTGACTTTTCTGTGACTGCCAAAAGTGTGATACGTTTCATTTATTTATAAATTATCACACACTTTTCCCATTGACTCAGAGTACTATGTAGGCTACATGCCAAAAGCGTAATTGGTGATATAATTGTGGTCCAGGTACAGATCTCCCAAACAGGATGGAGAAAACCTGGAACGGGATCACAGACGAGAGGATTGGGGATCTGGTGCGGACTCACACAGTATAGAAGGGTGAAGAGTGACAGGAGGGAGAGGGAAAGCAAGGGAGAGAAGTTAAGAATGATGAGATGGGTCTACATTTATTTTACTCACACAGTGAAGCAGTAAATCCTGCAGACTCGGACAGGAAGAGGGGGGAAATCAGGAGCAGACTTTTCTCAGCACAGGGGAGAGGGAGGAACCTGGAACGGACTGACACAGGGAGGAAAGGAAGGAACCAGGAGCAGACGTTTCTCAGCACAGGGGAGAGGGAGGAACCTGGAACGGACTGACACAGGGAGGAAAGGAAGGAACCAGGAGCAGACGTTTCTCAGCACAGGGGAGAGGGAGGAACCTGAAACGGACTGACACAGGGAGGACAGGAAGGAACCAGGAGCAGGGTCCAGCAGGGTTTGGGTGGGCTCGACACACTGGATGACAGGATGGACAGAAGGAAATACAGATACATGGAAGGAAGGGAGAGGAAGGAACTACTTCCTTTGAAGACAGGGGAAGAGAGAGTGAGAGAGAAACAGATACAGAGAGACAGATACAGAGAGACAGATACAGAGAGACAGATACAGAGAGACAGATACAGAGAGACAGATACAGAGAGACAGATACAGATAAAGAGAACAGGGTAGTAAGGCCCCTCAGATCTAGCAGAGCTCCCTGTGGTTGATACCTTACACCAAGATAATAATGCATGCGTTTGAGGAGTAGACTGTTATTTATTCCAACAGGGGAATGTAGTGTAGTCCGTTACCTCAGTCTGGGCATGGGTTTTATGCTCAACAGAGAAAGAGGAAAGAGAGAAGGGGGTCTCAAATCCGAGAATGGCGGTTGACAGGTTTAATGGCAATTCTGCTTCTCAAAAGTAGTCTATGGTCCAAAGTAGTGCACTATGGGTGAAAATAGTTATGTTAAGAAGTGTGTAGGCTATAGTAGCTCTGGTCTAAAGAAGTGCACTACATGGGAAATAGTTGCTCTGGTCAAAAGCAGTGGTGGAAAAAGTACCCAATTGTCATACTTGAGTAAAAGTACAGATACCTTAATAGATCTTACTCAAGTAAAAGTCACCCAGTAAAATACTATTTGAGTAAAGTCTAAAAGTATTTGGTTGTAAAAATACTTAAGTATCAAAAGTAAATGTAATTGGTAAAATATACTTAAGTATCAAAAGTAAAAGTATAAATAATTTCAAATTCCTTATATTAAACAAAGCATTTCTTGTTTTAAAAATTTACTCAGACATAATTTACAAATTATGCATTTGTGTTTCGTGAGTCCATCAGATCAGAGGCAGTAGGGATGACCACATATTCACTTAATAAGTGTGTGAATTGGACCATTTTCCTGTCCTGCTAAGCATTCAAAATGTAACAAGTACTTTTGGGTGTCAAGAAAAATGTAGGGAGTAAAAGGTACATTTTCTTTAGGAATGTAGTGAAGTAAAAGTTGGCAAAATATAAATGGTAAAGTACAGATACTTAAGTACTTTACGCCACTGGTCAAAAGTAGTGCAATACATGGGGAATAGTGGCTGGTCATAAGTAGTGGAATAGGGATTATAGGGTATGATTTGAGAACCAGTCTGTTACCTTAGCCTGGCCGGGCTGCTGCTGTTCGTTCCTCTGGGCCTTGAGCTCAGCTATCTCAGCCTCCAGGAGATGGATCACCTCCTCATAATCCATCTCCATCCCCCTGGCCTGCTTCTGGGCTGCTACAGCCAGGTGGATCCGGCTCCGCAAAGCACGGCTCTCATCCGTCCCAGACTTTATCTCCTACCAGGGAGTGACGAGGAGAGGACAGGAGAGTCAAACAGGCACAGGAATATGCTGTAGGTAAAGGTTCAGTGCACTTTGAACTTGTTTTGGAACATTTTACTGCTTGAATGAATGAAAAGGATGCTACATTATTTATTTTTTTAGAAACGGTGCTTTGCTTTAATTTGTTTCTTCAATTATTTTGGCCTATTTCAGAGGCATTTTAGCTTTCTTTTGTAATTCTCTGTTAGAGGGTAACAGTGTTCTGAGGTGTGTGACACTGACACAAACAAACAGGTCTCCAGTGGTGGAAAAAGTACTGATTGTCATACTTTAGTAAAAGTAAAGATACCTTAATAGAAAATGACTCAAGTAAAAGTGAATGTCACCCAATAAAATACTACTTGAGTAAAAGTCTAAAAGTATCTGGTTTAAAATGTACTTAAATAAAGTGGTGGAAAAGTGTTGATACTTGAGTAAAAGTAAAAAGTAAACGCTATACATCAAAATTCTTATATTAATAAGCAAACCAGGTGCCACAGTTGTCTTTTTTTTTACGGACAGGCAGGCACACTCCCACACTTTTGGGTGTTATCCCTGATGTATGGAGTAAAAAGTACCTTATTTTCTTTAGGAATGTAGTGGAGTAAAAGTAAAAATTTTGAAAAATATAAATAGTAAAGTAATGTACAGATATCTCGAAAAACTACTTAAGTAGTTCTCCAAAGTATTTTTACTTATGTACTTTACACCCCTGCAGGTCTCCCTCACTCATCACACGCTAGAGCAGAGTCAACACGCTAGAACAGTCAACATGCTAGAGTAGAGTCAACACGCTAGGGCAGAGTCAACACGCTAGGGCAGAGTCAACATGCTAAGGCAGAGTCAACACGCTAGGGCAGAGTCAACACGATAGAGTAATCAACACACTACAGTCAACGCGCTAGAGTGGTGTTAACACGCTAGAGCAGTTAACACGCTAGAGCAGAGTCAACATGCTAGGGCAGAGTCAACACGCTAGGGCAGAGTCAACACGCTAGGGCAGAGTCAACACGCTAGGGCAGAGTCAACATGCTAGGGCAGAGTCAACACGCTAGGGCAGAGTCAACACGCTAAGGCAGAGTCAACACGCTAGAGCAGAGTCAACACGCTAGATAAGAGTCAACACGCTTGGGCAGAGTCAACACGCTTGGGCGGTGTTAACACACTAGTGTAGAGTCAACACGCTAGAGCAGAGTCACCACGCTAGAGCAGAGTCACCACGCTAGAGCAGAGTCACCACGCTAGAGCAGAGTCACCACGATAGAGCAGAGTCACCACGATAGAGCAGAGTCAACACGCTAGTGCAGAGTCACCACGCTAGAGTGGTGTTAACACGCTAGAGTAGAGTCAACATGCTAGAGCAGTCAATACGCTAGAGCAGTCAACACGCTTGGGCAGAGTCAACACGCTAGAGTGGTGTTAACACGCTAGAGCAGAGTCAACATGCTAGAGTGGTGTTAACATGCTAGACTAGAGTCAACACGCTAGAGTGGTGTTAACACGCTAGAGTAGAGTCAACACGCTAGAGTGGTGTTAACACGCTAGAGCAGAGTCAACATGCTAGGGTGGTGTTAACATGCTAGACTAGAGTCAACACGCTAGTGACACATGATAGATGATGGGACTACCCTGGAGAGAGAGAAACCTGACAGACTAGCCTACATAATTACATAAGATTATGTAATGCTCTACATAGAAAATTCCCAGTAGTTTTTCCTGACCACTTGACCTGAAAGAACTCCTAGCCGTACCTGATACTATGATAATACGGTAGATAACTGACACAGAAGGCTCACGTGTGTTGTGGCCAATCTATACAAGCTGTAGCGTAATATTGAGTTGCAGTTTATGGTTTTAACAAAAAACGTGGGATGGCGACGCCTCTGAAGACTTAAAAAATGTAAACCTAGTGGCATAACATGCATTAGTCTGTCAGTTAGTTCAAAGTTCAAACCCTCTAGCTAATGTTCTATAATCAATCTGTAGGTATGTGGAAAACCTCAATATAGCCGTCCAGTTAAAAAGTCTCAGATGGATTTATTTAAAAAAATATGGAGCTAATGTTCTATAATCAATCTGTAGGTATGTGGAAAACCTCAATATAGCCGTCCAGTTAAAAAGTCTCAGATGGATTTATTTAAAAAAATATGGTGTTTTCTTCCACAAACTATTTCTCTTTGTGTGTGTGTGTGTGTGTGGTCAATGCTGATCCCTGCTGTTGGCTAAAAATAAACACCTAACTCTCTGTGACCTAGATCTCCCCTGGTGTTCCCTATATGGAACACATGTGCACACACACCAGTAAATGGGCACATACGCATACACACATTCATTCACTTGCCACACACACACACACACACACACACACACACACACCATCTGTTCCTGTGACTGGAATACTGGGAATTCTATATATTCTCAGAACCGACGTTCAGAGAACAGAAGGAGAGAGCGCGAGAGAGAGAGCTAGAGAGCGAGGGATAAGATCACTTAAGCTGGGATACATCTCACAGTCATGTGAATGAGTTGCCCGAGTTAGCAATGACCAACAGCATCAGTACACAGGAAGGGCACGATAGGGCAGGGCAGCATACAAGCTGTAACTCTAAACACTGAGTATGCCCTCAATATTGTATCTTTATATACTGTTAGTCTGTGTCTCCCCTTTCCCCCTCAGCTCTACAAAAGAGCCTTAATAAAAAAAACAAACCCCATGCAAACTGATCAAACATGGGTTTATCAGATGGCGTTGTAAACCTTCACAAAATAGCAACAGCAGGACATGTCCCTGGATCTATTCAATACATAATTCAGTTATTTTACTAGTAAATGATGTATTTTCTTTATCCGCTTGTGTAATGTTTTCTGTGTGCTGGCTGGGATGACAGCAGGGATTTAGTTCTGTAATGCTGCTACCCTCTGAGCCTGAAGCTGCTGAGTCTGCAGGGAGCACTATACAGAGCACTTAAAGGAAGCATCCCAAATGGCACCCTATTTCTTATATTGTGCACTTAGCAACGGTCATCGAAATTGTTAAAAAGGTTTTAAAAACATTTATAATATTTGATCCCAGGCTGTGTCGCGACCAGGAGATCCATGAGGTGCCGCACAATTGGCCCAACGTCGTCCAGGTTAGGGGAGGGTTTGGCCCGCCGGGATGTCCTTGTCCCATTGCGCTCTAGCGACTCCTTGTGGCATGCCGGGAGCATGCACGCTGACTTCCGTAGGCAGTTGTACGGTGTTTCCTCCAACACATTGGTGCGGCTGGTTTCTGGGTTAAGCGAGCAGTGTGTCAAGAAGCAGTGCGGCTTGGCAGGGTCGTGTTTCGGAGGACGCATGGCTCTCGACCTTTGCATCTACCGAGTCCGTACGGAGTTGCAGCGATGGGACAAGACTGTAACTACCAATTGGATATCACGAAATTGGGGAGAAAAAGGGGTAAAAAACATTTCTAATTAATGCAACAGTTGGATAATGGGTGAAGATACTCCAAACTTTTAGAAATGTTAGAATCCTCAGATATCGACTGAATTATAGCACATAAAAATTTTACTGGCACAGACAAATAATGGAGTTTTACTTTTATTAGAATGCACTCATTTATACATTTTCTTATTGTATCAGGTATTTTTTTATTATATTCTGTGTTCATATAAAGATAATTATGTGTGCCTAATTTACATAAATATAGTCTATTTGCATATATGAATACATTAACATAAAAGAGAGGAACAGGGCTGCAACCATCAAACACTTGTGCCATCTTCCCTACCTGCACTGTCTGGACTGCCTCAATAATTACTGTTGTCTTGTAAACTTGCATAATTCAACAAGTGTGTTAATAGCAGGATACCCTCAGATTCAAAATAAACACGCTTGACTCTACATTATACCTATCTAAACATACTTTACATTGTTTGCGAGAAAATACCTAATATTGCTATAAACCAAGTGATTTTTTTCGTTAGTTGCCTTCATTTCAGCGCATCTAATTTGTAAACATTTCAACTGTATTCAATTATTACTTTTTTCAATTCCACAAAAAATTAACACCCGTCAAGTTCTCTTTCTTGTGATGCAAGTGTCGAGACGGTGAGTTAAATCCCAGACAAAGCTTTAGCGTTCTTATGGATTCAACGGAAAGGCAATGTATCCTTTTGAGCTCATTTGAGCCATTACTGTGGTGCGTTTGGTAGCAGAAAAGAATGATAGGCACAAGCAATTCCCTTAGGGGCAAGATTTAATTTGAGGAAGAAAAAAAACTCTCCATTGTTGGTCCTTGAATCAAATAACGCATATGTGACAAAGTAGATGATAATTAAAATGTATATAAAGCGTTGTAGAAAAATATAAAAGCAAAGTGTCGGTCCCATGTTGCATGAAATGAAATAAAAAATACCAGAAATGTTCCATACGCACAAAAAGCAGAAGCTGATTAAAAAGCACAATCATTACACAGGTGCATCTTGTGCTGGGGACAATAAAAGGCCACTTTAAAATGTGCAGTTTTGTCACACAACGCAGTCACAGATTGCCATGCTGACTCCAGGAATGTCCACCAGAGATATTGCCAGAGAATTGAATGTTCATTTCTCTACCATAAGCTGCCTCCAACGTTGTTTTAGAAAATGTGTCAGTACGTCCAACCAGCCTCACAACCGCAGACCACGTGTAACCACACCTGCCCAGGACCTCCACATCCTGCTTCTTCATTCTGATTGGCTGGGCCTGGCTCCCCAGTGGGTGGGCCTATGCACTCCAAGGACCACCCATGGTTGCATCCCTGCCCAGTTATGTGAAATCCATAGATTAGGGCCTAATTAATTATATTCAATTGACTGATTTCCTTATATAAACTGTAACTCAGTAAAATCTTTGAAATAGTTGCATGTTTGCGTTTATATGTTTGTTCAGTATACATGTACACTACCGGTCAAAAGTTTCAGAACACCTACTCATTCAAGGGTTTTTCTATATTTTTACATTGTAGAATAATAGTGAAGACATCAAAACAATGAAAAAACACATATGGAATCATGTAGTAACCAAAAGCGTTAAACAAATCAAAATGTATTTTACATTTGAAATTCTTGAAATAGCCACACTTTGCCTTGATGACAGCTTTGCACACTCTTGGAATTCTCTCAACCAGCTTCATGAGGTAGTCACCTGGAATGCATTTCAAGTAACAGGTGTGCCTTCTTAAAAGTTAATTTGTGGAATTTCTTTCCTTCTTAATGCGTTTGAGCCAATCAGTTGTGTTGTGACAAGGTAGGGGAGGTATACAGAAGAAAGCCCTCTTTGGTAAAAGGCCAAGTCCATATTATGGCAAGAACAACTCAAATAAGCAAAGAGAAATGACAGTCCATCATTACTTTAAGACATGAAGGTCAGTCAATAAGGAACATTTTAAGAACTTTAAAAGTTTCTTCAAGTGCAGTCGCAAAAACCATCAAGCGCTATGATGAAACTGGTTGTCATGAGGACCGCCACAGGAATGGAAGACCCAGAGTTACCTCTGCTGCAGAGGATACGTTCATTAGAGTTACCAGCCTCAGAAATTGCGGCCCAAATAAATGCTTCACAGAGTTCAAGTAACAGACACATCTCAACATCAACTGTTCAGAAGAGATTGTGTGAATCAGGCCTTCATGGAACCGCTGCAAAGAAACGACTACTAAAGGACACCAATAAGAAGAAGAGACTTGATTGGGCCAAGAAACACAAGCAATGGACATTAGACCGGTGGAAATTTGTCCTTTGGTCTGGAGTCTAAATTGGAGATTTTTGGTTCCAACCGCCGTGTCTTTGTGAGACGCGATGTGGGTGAACGGATGATCTCCGCATGTGTATTTCCCACCATAAAGCATGAAGGAGGAGGTGTTATGGTGTGTGGGTGCTTTTCTGCTGACACTGTCTGTGATTTATACTGTTCAAAAAAATAAAGGGAACACTAAAATAACACATCCTAGATCTGAATGAATGAAATAATCTTATTAAATACTTTTTTATTTACATAGTTGAATGTGCTGACAACAAAATCACACAAAAATAAATCAATGGAAATCCAATTTATCAACCCATGGAGGTCTGGATTTGGAGTCACACTCAAAATTAAAGTGGAAAACCACACTACAGGCTGATCCAACTTTGATGTAATGTCCTTAAAACAAGTCAAAATGAGGCTCAGTAGTGTGTGTGGCCTCCACGTGCCTGTATGACCTCCCTACAACGCCTGGGCATGCTCCTGATGAGGTGGCGGATGGTCTCCTGAGGGATCTCCTCCCAGACCTGGACTAAAGCATCCGCCAACTCCTGGACAGTCTGTGGTGCAACGTGGCATTGGTGGATGGAGCGAGACATGATGTCCCAGATGTGCTCAATTGGATTTAGGTCTGGGGAACGGGCAGGCCAGTCCATAGCATCAATGCCACATGAGGTCTAGCATTGTCTTGCATTAGGAGGAACCCAGGGCCAACCGCACCAGCATATGGTCTCACAAGGAGTCTGAGGATCTCATCTCGGTACCTAATGGCAGTCAGGCTACCTCTGGCGAGCACATGGAGGGCTGTGCGGCCCCCCAAAGAAATGCCACCCCACACCATGACTGACCCACCGCCAAACCGGTCATGCTGGAGGACGTTGCAGGCAGCAGAACGTTCTCCACGGCGTCTCCAGACTCTCATGTGTCACGTCTGTCACATGTGCTCAGTGTGATCCTGCTTCATCTGTGAAGAGCACAGGGCACCAGTGGCGATTTTTCCAATCTTGGTGTTCTCTGGCAAATGCCAAACGTCCTGCACGGTGTTGGGCTGTAAGCACAACCCCCACCTGTGGACGTCGGGTCCTCAGTCCACCCTCATGTAGTCTGTTTCTGACCGTTTGAGCAGACACATGCACATTTGTGGCCTGCTGGAGGTCATTTTGCAGGGCTCTGGCAGTGCTCCTCCTGCTCCTCCTTGCACAAAGGCGGAGGTAGCGGTCCTGCTGCTGGGTTGTTGCCCTCCTACGGCCTCCTCCATGTCTCCTGATGTACTGGCCTGTCTCCTGGTAGCGCCTCCATGCTCTGGACACTACGCTGACAGACACAGCAAACCTTCTTGCCACAGCTCGCATTGATGTGCCATCCTGGATGAGCTGCACTACCTGAGCCACTTGTGTGGGTTGTAGACTCCGTCTCATGCTACCACTAGAGTGAAAGCACCGCCAGTATTCAAAAGTGACCAAAACATCAGCCAGGAAGCATAAGAACTGAGAAGTGGTCTGTGGTCACCACCTGCCGAACCACTCCTTTATTGGGGGTGTCTTGCTAATTGCCTATAATTTCCACCTGTTGTCTATTCCATTTACACAACAGCATGTGAAATGTATTGTCAATCAGTGTTGCTTCCTAAGTGGACAGTTTGATTTCACAGAAGTGTGATTGACTTGGAGTTACATTGTGTTGTTTAAGTGTTCCCTTAATTTTTTTGAGCAATGTATTTAGAATTCAAGGCCCACATTAAACACACTATCACAATTAGTGTAGGTCTAATATGCGAGGCTACATTTGAATGGTAGCCTAAGTCTAAAGTGTGCCACTCTGCCAAGCCTTGTGAAGTGAGTGATCAAGGTTGTTTCAGAAATATGGTTTCTCATAGGCCATTACTGTGCTTGTAATAGACTATTTGGGGAAAAGCTTCTCCGGTGAAAGCACCTGCATGTGATTGGGATGGTGAATAGAACATGCCAGTTTACTTTTGTCATTATATAAAATGTCAGGTAAACTACAAGATGTAGGTTACAATTGTAGAAAGTGATATGTCTCCTCGTCAGGAGAGGGCGTAGTCACTATGGTTAGCCTCTACCAGGCTTTCACCCCACTGGCCTGGAAGTCGAGGCTACTCTATGGAATACTTGACCTGGATAAAGGTTATTGGGGTTCATAAATATTCCCAGGTTGTCATGGTCTATGTGGAGCTAGCAGTTGGATTAAATATTAATAATCGAAGAGACAAGTTGTTTGGCCCATCTTTATTTCCAAGCCTTACACATTCAAGGCAAAACACTTGAGCAACGAGGCAAGCAATTACAGGCTGTAAAAGATGTGCAGGCTAAACAGCGTTTGCTGTTGATTTGCTACAATTAAATACGAGTTAAGACCATTTTTTATTGTACGTAAATTGAAGTATTATTTGCAGTTGTCACTGACAATTAACACACCCAGAAAGCATTAGTAGGCCTACAGTGTGCAGTCGAATGTGTTGATCAGTTGATTGACAGGTGTACTGTAGAACGATAAATTATATAAAAAAACGTTCCTCTAGTGTGGACTTGCAAAAAACGTCTTTAAAACAACTAACACTGTTACTGCAATCTGTAGGATGATAACGAGAGTGGTTGACTTGGTTAAGGGTGCTCTTATGAAAAAGTGCTTGTTCACGTCCATCTACGTCAACATTTGTAATTGGCTAATGCAGAACTTGTTCCAGGAAATAATCACTGTCATCTGGTGATTTTAGCAGGACTAATGTGTGCCAGGTTATCTGATGGGACCAGCTACAATAGTGTTCTATCACGTGCAAGTAAATCAACAATGTTAATTGGCTGAGTTTAAATTTAAAGTGTTTCTAATGTTCGCAAGTATGACCCCACTGTGTTTGTGTGTGTGCCTGTGTGTTCGTGCATTTGTCTGCATGCGCATGTGTTACTGTGTAGAGTAGGGCTGCCCAAACCTGGTCCCGGAGGGCCAAAACACTTCTGGTTTCCATCCTCTCCTTTTAAAATCAGGGACTAATTCAGATCTGGGACACCAGTTGAGTGCAATTAACTACCAGGTAGAAACAAAAAACTGAAATGTTTCAGCCCTCCAGGACCAGGAATGGGCAGCCCTGGTGTAGAACTTAATCTGATAGCCAGGTAGTGACTACATAATATGCAATCAGTGTCGTGACGAACTTGATGTACAGGAGGAAGATATAGGGATATGGAGAAACCGAATAAATATGTTACTATCCCAGTGCCTGTTGGGATATATTACATTTGGAAATTGATCTGTGTGCTTTATGCATCAGAGGATGAGTCCCAAATGACACACTATCCCCTAAGTGCACTACTATGGGCCTGGTCAAAAGTAGTGCACTATATAGGGAATAGAGTGCCATTTGGGACGTAACCAGAGAGAAGAAGAGGTGTGTTGTGTCAATGACTCACAATACAGGGAGGATCTATTTAGGGTGCACCCACCTCTATGTTCCCTGTAGTCTCACATACAGTAAACCTACACTGTGCTGTCCGTTTCTCCCTCCTACACACGGTGAGTACTGCCGCGGTGCTACAACAATACAGTACGTGCTTAAACCCCATGCTCTCAACACACTCAGAGAGAAAAGATGCTTAGGAATGAGGACAACATGCATGGAGGGGAAGTTTGAGTGTGTGACTGCTCTAGGGTCCCGTAGCGAATTAAGGAGTTCATAATGAGGGGTTTGTTTGTTTCAGTATGTGACGCTCATGTGGTTGGGTGTATGCAGTATGTGATGCTCATGGGTTATCAGTTTATCGGCCGTGTCCGAATACCCCTTGTTGCATTCTACCATAAATAGCAGGATTTTTGGGTATGCTAAAATAGAAAGTGTTATAGCATGTGAAATGTCAAAATGTAGTAAATGCCAGGATGTCATACTAATTTTGGCTTTTCATCTACTAGAATTCTCCACACACGGTTGAGGAAGAGAATTGTCTCTCTACCCACGTGCGTTTGACAACAGCTGATAATCAGATAAGGGGACGTGCTGTACAAAAACGAAGAAATGGCAGGAATTAACGCAATTACACACTAGGGGCTCCCGAGTGGCACAGCGCATCTCAGTGCTAGAGGCGTCACTACAGACCTTGGTTCGATTCCAGGCTGTATCACAACCAGTCGTGATCGGAGTCCCATAGGGTTGCGCACAATTGGCCCAGCATCATCGGGTTAGGGTTTGGCCGGGATAGGCCGTCATTGTAAATAAGAATTGTTCTTAACTGACTTGCCTAGTTAAATAAAATAAAAACATGATGCATTCTTAGTATGGATGAGCTTAGTTTATATTTGTTGCTTACTGCGTTTTTACTAAAAAGTATGTTCTAAATAGTATGTAGTAAGATTAGTACAGTACACAGTATGTTGTAGGCAAGGCAGATTTCAGACATGGTCATCCACAAGACAAACCTGGACAATCTTGTATTATTGTATGAAGTCCACAGTCTAAGACCAAGAAAACTCCATCGCTTGCTGAATATAAACTGTAATCTAGATACATATATTTAAGAGATTGCATGCTAGTCTTATGTTACCTCTTCACGACCGGTCGTTAACAAAACTTCAGTTGGACTCAAGCACAGGAGGTTGGTGGCACCTTAATTAATTGGGGAGAACGGGCTCGTGGTAATGACTGGAGCGGAATGTTATCAAATACATGGTCTGCAGGTGTTTGATGACATTCCATTTGCTCGGTTTCTGCCATTATTATGAGCCGTCCTCCCCTCAGCAGCCTACTGTGGCCTCAAGTGTTTGGTTTGTTCTCTGCGTCTTCATAAGACAAAGAACCCTACAGAACAAAACACATGCATGTAAGTGTGCATGCTTGTGCAGAGCGCCCTCTGGTGAATGGGCAAACAACTACACCCCCCCCCAAAAGCTCAACAAAACCAGCTAACTTCCAGTAAGTGAGCTTCAGATGTATGTGTAAGGCCAGATAAACTATACTAAAAATCACCTGTTTGACCCTGTTCAGCTCTTCCTCCATCTGCAGGTGAAGTCTCTCTGACTCTGCCAACTGCTCCTGGAGAATGTAGAGACACAGCAAGAAAATGTCTATATATATTCTCTAAAGTCTACACACAAACGTTCCTGTGTTCTGACCTACTAATGTTTGATTTCTCTAACTCCTGTGATACCTGTAGTTTCTTGATCTCTCTCAGAGCCTCGATGTGGTCTTTCCTCAGTCTCTCCATCTCCTCCAGGTCATCAGAGTCAGACAGTGAAGGCTGACAGATACAGGACCACAGGGACATTATTAGACAGAGACAGTGAAGGCTGATACGGAGAGACAGGAAGACAGAGGGACATGGATAAAGGCTCTACTTCACACAATCACAGCAACAGAACATGGGACTATCACCTTGTCAAAGGCTTTACATAAAACAAGCATTACCATCATGTATAGCATCAACACAGGAACACAACACCATTAAAATAACATGTTACTACATGATTTAGTTACAGCCTGTATTACACTCTCACACTACAACATAGGAACACATGCATATAGGCCAGTGGTTTTCAAACCTATCCTCGGTGACCCCTAGATATTTCAGCATGTTGTTGTAGTCCTGGACTAGCTCACCTGATGCACCTAACATAGGCTTGATAATGACAGTAGTTGTCAAGTTGAATCAGGCGTGCTAGCCCTGGAACAGTTCAAATACATGGAACAGATGGGTGTCCCAGAAGAGAGATTTGAAAACCCCTAATATATCAGTTACTGAAGACTTTACTGCAAACATATATTGTACAATCATACTACTACATACATTAATCGCCTTCAAGCAGAGCATCAACAGGTCGACATCCATAACCACTACTACACTTTACACATGGATGTTTTCTATAGTAATGCTACAATAGAGAACCACTCTGTGTTAGCGCAGGGATGGGCAACTCCAGTTCTCGGGGGCCTGATTGGTGTCACACTTTTCCCCCAGCCATATAGAAAACACAGCTGATTAAACTAATTGCATTCTAAACTAAAGACCATGATTAGTTGATTATTGGAGTCAGGTGTGTTTGCTGGGGCTGGGGCAAAAGTGTATCACCAATCAGGCCCCGAGGACTAGAGTTGCCCATCGCCACCTTAGCATAACACAGATCTGCAAATCATCATACCCATTTCAAATTTCGCAGTCTGATGTGCACTTAACCAACTACAATACATTAGCTTTGGCGTCTTTACAGAAGAAAAACCTTGAGGCTAAAGTGTACAGTATTAATATCTCCTACCGTGTTGGTGGGTGACTCTAGGAGACTGGAGAGGTCATCTGACACGAACCTTGAGCCTTGACCTCCGACCCCTGACTCCTCAAACTGAAGCTTGAACAGCTCCCGTGTCAGTGTCTCAAAGTCTGCACACAGAGTAATAACATGTGTTTTATAATCACAATCTAGAAATATAGATGCTCATTCGGTATCGCTGAAAAACACATAAGAAAAGACTGTTACCTGTTGTTATAGTTTCAATAGAAACATGCTACATTATACATACAGTTGAAGTCGAAGTTTATATACACTTATGTTGGAGTCATTAAAACTTGTTTTTTCAACCCCTCCACAAATTTCTTGTTAACAAACTATAGTTTTGGCAAGTCGGTTAGGACATCTACTTTGTGCATGACACAAGTCATTTTTCCAACAATTTTTTACAGACAGATTATTTCACTGTATCACAATTCCAGTGTGTCAGAAGTTTACATACACTAAGTTGACTGTGCCTTTAAACAGCTTAGAAAATTCCAGAAAATGTTTGTTTAACACTTTTTTGGTTACTACATGATCCCGTATGTGTTGTTTCATAGTTTTGATGTCTTCCCTGTTATTCTACAATGTAGAAAATTGTAAAAATAAAGAAAAACCCTTGAATGAGTAGGTGTGTCCAAACTTTTGACTGGTACTGTATATATACACACAACCTCTTTTTTCTTCATGTTGTACCAAGTTGATTTTTACTTAGGAATTACCTATCCAAATTGCTTCAATTGTGTTACAAGCAATTCAATCTAAAAACCTGTTAATCAAGATATTACAGGTAGAACGTCACATTGGCACAATGCTGATTATTATGCGTGTAGTGTAGCTGACTTGTAAGTCACCTTTGCTAAGTCTTTCCATGATGAGCAAATAAATATACTGGAGCTTGGCATCAACATGGTCCATGTCTTGATGTCATAGATGGTGTGTTTATAAGTAGGCTACAACTTCTACTGTAGTTCTCTCTGTATTGACGCTTAATTGATTGTTTATGCAAAGCTTCAAGTCTAAATTGGAGAAAAGCAGAGTTATTGGTAAGGATGGGATTGTGTGGGTGACTGACTGGTGTCTGTTGGGTAGGTATTGTGTGTGAAGGTTAGTATGCATGACTCTATTGACACAAGGGCACCCACAACAGTACACGCTTGTATTGTAACCCTGGTCCTCGAGCACCCACAACAGTACACGCTTGTATTGTAACCCT
The DNA here is from genome assembly GCF_901001165.1 of Salmo trutta. Lineage (NCBI taxonomy): Eukaryota > Metazoa > Chordata > Actinopteri > Salmoniformes > Salmonidae > Salmo > Salmo trutta. Next base: position 51,483,664 of record NC_042974.1, on the reverse strand, counting down.
GGTCCTCGAGCACCCACAACAGTACACGCTTGTATTGTAACCCTGGTCCTCGAGCACCCACAACAGTACACGCTTGTATTGTAACCCTGGTCCTCGAGCACCCACAACAGTACACGCTTGTATTGTAACCCTGGTCCTCGAGCACCCACAACAGTACACATGTATTGTAACCCTGGTCCTCGAGCACCCACAACAGTACACATGTATTGTAACCCTGGTCCTCGAGTACCCCCAACAGTACACATGTATTGTAACCTTGGTCCTCGAGTACCCCCAACAGTACACATTTGTATTTTAACCCTGGACAAGCACACCTGATTCAACTAATCAAGCCCTCAATGAGTTGAATGAGGTGTTTGCCATGGGCTACAACAAAACTGTGTAATGTTGGGGTACCCAAGGACCAGGGTTGGGAAACACTGATATAAAAAGCCTAGTATACTCACAACTGCATCGTGGTATAGATATTGCTAACTGTACATAGGTATATAATGGTGTTTTATATATTTTTTTACAAGTGTACTAACAAGTGACTAAAGTACCTGTATAGGCCTCTGTCCCAGCAGGCTTAGGGTTAGAGTTAGGATCAGGTATGGTTATGGTGAAGTTTAGTCTTACCTGCGTAGGCCACTGTCCCTGCAGGGTCTGTTCGTAGTCTGGCCCTCAACGTCTGTCTCTGTGCCTCCGTAGGATTCAATCCTAATGCATCCAGAGCCTGCCAACACACACACACACACCGTATCAAAGACACACACCCTACCCTCACACATTTATACACACATGACTACACACAGAGTAGTAAACACATGCACACCTAGTGTGACTGAGCATGCTGAATGTGAATACTGCCTATAGATTTTGCAATGATGTTGTGGGAGAGGGATTGGAGCAGCTTGGACAACATGCACCACAACGCGCACACACACACACACACACACACACACACACTTGACTGTACACATTTAGAAAAAAGGTTTCCAGGTAGGACCCTCTGTGGAAAGGGTTTTACGTGGAAGCCAAAAGGGTTTTACCTGGAACCAAAAAAAGAGTTATTCTATGGGCAGAGCCAAAGAAATCCTTTTAGGTTCTAGATAGCACATTTTTTTCTAAGAGTGTAGGCATCCGTTTGATTAGGCCAGAGCAAATGACTGGCCAGCAGCAGTAATAGCTTATTGAGCAGTGCCTCTGCAGGGAGGGGTCAAAGTCAACACAATCATTACACTGCAATGGCCCTAGCATCAAACCACATCCATACTGTACACAGACATCTACAGACACACCAAGACAATCACAAACATTCCTACACACATCCTCACAAATCCTCAGGTACAGGCACATACAGTCATACCAGTGGAGGCTGCTGAGGGGAGGACAGCTCATAATAATGGCAGGAACAGAGTGAATAGAATGGCATCAAACACATAGAAACTAGGCCTCCCAGGTGGCGCAGTGGTCTAAGGCTGTGCCACCAGAGATTCTGGGTTCGAGCCCAGGCTCTGTCGCAGCCGGCCGCGACCAGAAGGCCCATGGGGCGGAGCACAATTGGCCCAGCGTCGTCCGGGTTAGGGAGGGTTTGGCTGGCAGGGATATCTTTGTCTGATCGCGCACTAGCGACTCCTATGGCGGGCCGGGTGCAGTGCACGCTGACCAGGTCGCCAGGTGTACGGTGTTTCCTCCGACATGTGTTTGATACCATTACATTACACTCATTACATTCCAGCCATTACCACAAGCCCGTCTACCCCAATTAAGGTGCCACCAGCCTCCTGTGAGTCATAGTTATTACTTGTTAAACAAAAGCTCTTTCTCTGAACTATTGTATTAGTATAACATCTTTTTTTATGTGCATACAATATAGCTCATCATTTTTATTGATAGTCTTTTTTGCTCTTTATCAAGGGTGCCAATCATTATGGACCTGACCGTACAGTTCACCAATACACGCTAACAAATACACACACACACACTGACCTGCTCCAGCCTCTCCAGTTTGAGGCGACTGATGGAGCTGAGGGAGCACTTCCTGTGTGGTGTGTGCTGGATGCTGTTTGGCTGACAGGCTTGGTAGGATTCTGAGTATCGGGACACAGGTGAGGTGTTAATGTATCTCTTCTTTGATGTTTATGACTTACGTTTATTGCATTTACATGTGAAAATAGAAAAGCTTATAAAATGGAGAGAGAAAAAAAAAACAGGGCTGCGTTCAGTACATAAAAGTGTAATAGAACGTTCAATTGAACGGAAACGGTACTGAATTGAACGAACAGTTGAAAAACAGGGAGAGGTTGGATTATGGGTTCAAAATGCACACCTTCTCTTTAAATGCATCGCTCGTTGCTTCAAGCCACACCCCAGCACACCCACCAAAAGGAGCAAACGTATCTCAAAGTCTTTTCAAGTACAAGAAAGTTTGGGGAAAATGTGTCATTCAGTTAAAAACGCTCAGAAATGTAGCAAACGTTTAAGTGAACTGAACGCACCCCAAGTGAGCTACAGGTGTAAACAGACAGTATCACAGAGTCTGGAGCGAGGCATAATTAGAGAGAAAGGCACAGAGGAGAAAAGACAGAAAGAACGAGGGAGGGAGGAAATTACTATTCTGATGGACGGCTCTGCTTCACAGCTTTTCAAACACCCACATTATATTTGTTAAAAATCTACCAAGCTCACGGCATAGCAAGATGATAGACAGATGCAGTCCTTTGTACAGTCCTCTGACAGACAGATACAGATATAGTCCTCTGTAGCTCTGTTGATAGAGCATGATAATGGGTTTGATTCCCGGGACCACCTGAACGTAAAATGTATGCAAGCATGACTGTAAGTCACTTTGGATAAAAGCATCTGCTAAATGGCATATGTTATTATTATTATTATAACAAATTGAAAGTTTGGAAGTGGTGAATCGAGGTAGTTCAGGTAATTAGTATAGGTAAAGAAGGTAGACAATGTATGTAAAACAGTTTTAGGTTACGTTGACAAATGCAGTACACGTTTAGAATGTGTGCACAGGAGTCATATCTGATTATATGGCTGCACCAACTGAACATTAACATGCTGGGCAACAGTTGAAGGAAGCCTATGTGCCAATAATTCACATCTCTGTATCAACTGATATTTAACATGTTGAGCAATACAGAACATCCAGACAACACCACTCATCATCATACCAAAGCCGCTCGAAGAACATTATCCTGAGAAGGGATTCCATCCGGAAGATGACAGTGTCTTGTTTTTGACACCTCCAGGTCCAAGTGTGGGACGAAATGTCCCCTAGACTGTGTAGACTAGACATCCAAGGCCAGATTAGCCTTTTTCCACCTAATAGACACGTGTTGTTTTGACACATTCAGATGAAGCGTCTCCCGCTTCACCCTATCTCCTCCTTCCTGGCTGCACGCCACACCACGCTACATCTGTCCTACCAGTCTACACAGCCAAATCTCCAGTGTTAAAAAACAAACAGAGTTAAATCAACACTGAAAATGTTGAGTCTGTGGACCCATATAGGCACCGGAAGTGTTACATTAACACACTGCTAAGTGTAAAGCCTTATTCAAATAGTAACACACTGGAGAATTTGCTGTGTATCTTCTCTATGTACCAACGCAACAGTCTCTGATATATTTATCTGAGTTTGGGTTCCCAAATGGCTCCCTATTCCCTATATAGTGCATTACTTTTGACCAGGGCTCATATGGCCAACTCTAGAAGACAACATAGGTCAGTATAGAGCAGAGTAGAATATACTTCATTTTCTCATAAGGGGGAACTTTGGTACCCCACATAACCTTACAGAATTGCTTTGAATTGCTTAGAGTGGTATAGAACAGAGTAGAGCAGAGTACATTTCTTTAGAACTGTACAACCCAGCTCAGTGAAGTAAAACTGCCTAGAACAATAACACAGAACAGATACACACCAACGCACAGAACAGTTGTGAACCCTTGAAATTACACACGTGGAGCAAGGAGTGCGTGTGTGCTTGACAAGATATCATGTTAGAACTGGTTTCAAATGTAGGTTTCAAGTATAGGTCACATCATTACTTGGGCTGGTTGTTTGCCAGACTCACTGACTGAGTTTATGACATGGCTCTGTCCGCTGGAGAGAGATAAGGGCTAAAAGGCACACCCTCATTTGACTATTATCTCTTCTTTACCACCTGCTGCGACCAGCTTCCCAGTATAGTTCACACCTGGAGGTGTGAGTCCCAAGGGCACCCTATATAGTACAATATTTTTTACCAGAGCCCTATGGGCCCTGGTCAAAAGTAGTGCACTACATAGGGAATAGAGTGCCATTTGGGATGCATTCAAAGTATAGGTGTACTGTATGTGAGGGCGGGACTGGGACATGTCTTAAAGTCATGGGACACCGTGTTCCCAAATGTACATCAACAACTTTCTGGTCTTGGTGCTTTAAGAAATGTCAGAATAGTTATATTAGCCCAGAGGCAAATGTGAAGGTGAGACAGAGAGAAGAAGAAAGGAGAGAGAGGCTGAGAGAGAGAAAGGCTAAGAGAGAGAGAGAGAGGTTGAGAGAAAGAAAGGCAGAGAGAGAGAGGCTGAGAGAGAAAGAGAGGCTGAGAGAGAGAGAGAGAGAGAGGCTGAGAGAGAGAGAGATGAATAATTGGAGGAGCGAAAGACAGAGAAAAACAGAGACAGAGACACACAGAGAGAGAGAAGTAGACAGGTTTCTCACCAGGCTTGGCATCTGTGGTGCTGGGACTCTGACGGGGGGAGGAGACACACGTCTGTTCTGTTGTCATTCGAACCTGCAGGACACAACCACACAAACCATACCAACCATTAATACCATATAGGAGGAATAAACATATTCACAGAAGACTGGTGTGTGTGGGTTGGACGTGTGTTCGAGCCTCAGCCTCTAACCTGGCTAAGGTTGACAGATGGCAGGGTCTCGCTGGCGGGGTTGGGGGTGGAGGTGATCTTGGGCACCACCAGGGGAACCCCAGGGAGGGCTGCATGGAGTGTGGTTCTCCTGTGCTGGAGCAGTGATGCAGGGGGAGGCATGGCCCCCATCACGGCCAGGGTCTCTCTCCTGATGGGGGGCACTGCGGGGGCTCCGCTGACTGGGCCCTGGGGGGTGATAGGGCTCTGAGGGCCACTGCTGGAGGAAGCAGAGCTGGAGGAAGACCTGTGTCTCATAAACGCTATCTCCACCGTAGGGTCTGGTCTGAAGAAGAACAGAGAAATGAGAATGGAATGGAATACTTTTAATGTAGTAAATAGGGATACAGTGGGGGGGGAAGTATTTGATCCCCTGCTGATTTTGTACGTTTGCCCACTGACAAAGAAAGGATCAGTCTATAATTTTAATGGTAGGTTTATTTGAACACTGAGAGACAGAATAACAACAAAAATATCCAGAAAAAAGCATGTCAAAAATGTTATAAATTGATTTGCATTTTAATGAGGGAAATAAGTATTTGACCCCCTCTCAATCAGAAAGATTTCTGGCTCCCAGGTGTCTTTTATACAGGTAACGAGCTGAGATTAGGAGCACACTCTTAAAGGGAGTGCTCCTAACCGCAGCTTGTTACCTGTAAAAAAGACACCTGTCCACAAAAGCAATCAATCAATTAGATTCCAAACTCTCCACCACGGCCAAGACCAAAGAGCTCTCCAAGGATGTCAGGGACAAGATTGTAGACCTACACAAGGCTGGAATGGGCTACAAGACCATCGCCAAGCAGCTTGGTGAGAAGGTGACAACATTTGTTGTGATTATTCGCAATTGGAAGAAACACAAAAGAAGTGTAAATCTCCCTCGGCCTGGGGCTCCATGCAAGATCTCACCTCGTGGAGTTGCAATGATCATGAGAACAGTGAGGAATCAGCCCAGAACTACACGGGAGGATCTTGTCAATGATCTCAAGGCAGCTGGGACCATAGTCACCAAGAAAACAATTGGTAACACACTATGCCGTGAAGGACTGAAATCCTGCAGCACCCGCAAGGTCCCCCTGCTCAAGAATACATACACATGCCCGTCTGAAGTTTGCCAATGAACATCTGAATGACTCAGAGGACAACTGGTGAAAGTGTTGTGGTCAGATGACACCAAAATTGAGCTCTTTGACATCAACTCAACTCGCCGTGTTTGGAGGAGGAATGCTGCCTATGACCCCAAGAACACCATCTCCACCGTCAAACATGGAGGTGGAAACATTATGCTTTGGGGGTGTTTTTCTGCTAAGGGGACAGGACAACTTCACCGCATCAAAGGGACGATGGACAGGGCCATGTACCGTCAAATCTTGGGTGAGAACCTCCTTCCCTCAGCCAGTGCATTGAAAATGGGTCGTGGATGGGTATTCCAGCATGACAATGACCCAAAACACACGGCCAAGGCAACAAAGGAGTGGCTCAAGAAGAAACACATTAAGGTCCTGGAGTGGCCTAGCCAGTCTCCAGACCTTAATCCCATAGAAAATCTGTGGAGGGAGCTGAAGGTTCGAGTTGCCAAACGTCAGCCTCGAAACCTTAATGACTTGGAGAAGATCTGCAAAGAGGAGTGGGACAAAATCCCTCCTGAGATGTGTGCAAACCTGGTGGCCAACTACAAGAAATGTCTGACCTCTGATTGCCAACAAGGGTTTTGCCACCAAGTACTAAGTCATGTTTTGAAGAGGGGTCAAATACTTATTTCCCTCATTAAAATGCAAATCATTTTATAACATTTTTGACATGTGTTTTTCTGGATTTTTTTGTTGTTATTCTGTCTCTCACTGTTCAAATAAACCTACTATTAAAATTATAGACTGATCATTTCTTTGTAAGTGGGCAAACGTACAAAATCAGCAGGGGATCAAATACTTTTTTCCCCCACTGTACATACCAAATGGCACTATTTCTTACCAGGGCCCATAGGGATCAAGTCAAAAGTAGTGCACCTTTTAAAGAATAGTGTGCCATGAACGCATCCTAGGTTACAGTTCACACAATTACCACAGTAGAGATGGATGTGTTTACTCTTCTTCTACTGTATCTTTATACAGGAACCCCTTGAAAACAAGGTGGTAGACCTCCTATCAATACATATTCAGGTAAAGTCATACAGGTGCGCCCCACCTGAGTTTGGTGCGTGTCAGGATACTTCTAGCCTCCTCATAGGTCACTCCAATTAACGAATCCTTATTAATCGACACCAGCTGATCTCCTGGCTGTAGTCTACCGTCCTGTAATGCAGATAGAGAATATCATTAGTTCATTAGCCTATAGTTTTGACTATAAAAAACATGGTCATTGTCAGTTGAACTAACACATCTTTTTCCTGTCTCACACTTTGTCTTCCCACAAAACCCCATGTAAAAAACCATGAATAACACCTGATTCCCCCTGTATCAGAAGGTAAACATAGTGACAAGTCACCCTCTGGCAGTCTCCTCCAGGTATTATTTCCTGAATCAACACCATTGGTCCCTCAGCTTGGTTAGCTCCGCCTTTGATGATGAGGCCCAGGCCTGTTCCCTTTGAGACACATATCAACTGAATGACGCTGTCGCTGGGGGGGGGAGATGTATAAAATAGGGCAGGGAAAGAGAGAAAGATAGAAAGGGGCAGTCAGGGAGAGAGGAAGTGAGAGTGGACAGTATCTCAGACTAGCGCACAGACTGTGAGCATGATTAAATAAACACACAGGTTTCATTCAGGCTGTCCCTGAACAAATCTCTCTTCCTTTGTATTTGTCTCTTTCTCTATCTCTCTCCTTCTATAAATGTGAGGGTTTCTCTTCTGTTAGAGAGCAACGTGACTGTTCAGCATCATGCACACATTCAATATATTGTTTTGTGTTACACAACTAGATCTTATATAAAAGGATATCAAGGATAAACTGTTACAACCTTTCAATCTATCTTAGTGACACAAGGACATCAGGGATATATAACCTGGCCATATATCTATCTGGTTCTTTGGAAAAAACCTTCTGTCTGGATTTTAAATTATGAGGACAAACAGACAGTGACAACAAGTGCAATATTCCCAGTGCTTCAACTGTCTCGTTCTATTTCTGACTGACACTTACTTGTTGAAGACGTGCTGTGTAGGGGTTGTGTTAGGGTTCGATGTATAGGGGGGCCCAGTGGTATAGAGGGGTCCAGGGGTGTAAGGGGGTCCTGTGACCCCCTCTTTAGGGCTGAGGAGCTGGCTGGTGGGACTGGTAGATCTGGAGGAGGAAGAGGAGGAGGCCGTGTCTGTCTTGCCTCCTGAAGAGAGAGAGAGAGAAAGAGAGGGGGGCAGGGCCAGAAAGAGAATGGAGCAGAGAGAAAGGGGGTTAAGGAGTGAGAAGGATAGTGACAGACAGACACATACAGAAGGGGTTTGTTACTTCCGATCGATGACAGACATTGGTACAGGAGCCATTAATGAATCACACATTGTGAGGTGTAAAAACAGCTCTTTTGATTAGCATAGAGAAACACCTACACACATGTTAGCCACATTGTTGCCCAAAGTTCTCATGCATATCTCAAGGTAGGATTCAGCGCTCTATTATTTTAAATAATGCCGTGTTTAATTTGAGTGTCGTGAAAGGATGTTTGTAGAGGGAGGCGGATTGCGAGAGGAGCTGGGCCAGCACTCAGTTGGAGAAGGTGAAAACAATTGTGAATACGGATGAGAGTAAGGATTGTGAAAAGGAAAATGAATGAGAATTAGAAAGAGTGTGAAAGTAGGAAGATAATGGTTAAGAGACTATAGTGTTACATGGAGATGAGGAGGGGAATGGGGGATAACCAGGTCTTAGGTACAGTGGATGAGTCCCAAATGGCACCCTATTCCCTATATAGTCCACTACCTTTAACCAGGGCCCTTTTCCCAAATAGGAGCCATTTGGGACACAAAGGTCCTAGGTACAGAAACTCACCAGTAGAAAGCTGTGTAGGGGAGACTCTCCCTGAGCTTCCTTTAAAACTGCTTTGAGAGCCATACTTATTCATCAACTCTATGAACTCCCGCCTGGAAGACACACACAAACACATACCCACACTGTCAATTTACCCATAGAAACAGTGCAGTAGATCTCCGTCTCCCCCCCATGGTCAGAGAGACATTGATTCCCAGTGACATCTGACGGGCGCGGACTCATTAAAAGTGACTTCTTTGTCAGTGGTTGAGATTAGGATTATTAGAGCTGTATCAGATCAGGCTGCTAATCCAGTTTAATCTTGCGGTAAAGAGTCTACTGTCTTAAGAGTTCAGGTAAAGAGTCTCTAGGTGCTTGTGTAACCGGTGCAGTACTCTGCGTTGTGTGTGGTTGATTGAGACTATAGACGTGGACTTTGGAGATCAGGTAGTTTTAATCAAGCAGAATTCACTCTCTGCATCCTGCATCTGCATCCAAAAGAAAATGAAGCATTTGTAGAGCACATATGTTCTGCGAATCGTCGCCTCTTTCTCTCACAGCACATCAAAATTATTTTTGAATACAAAAATTAGTACAGCCTCTCCTTATTATGCATCAACACATTTTACATAGATAAAACCACATACCTGCATACAAAATAAAATAAAACATTTGTAGAGCACATATCTTCTGCGAATCGTCGCCTCGTTCTACAACAGATGCACAATACAAGGGACTGGGATCATTCGAGGAGCTAGTCAAATGTAGGGGTGAATATTTTGGGGTGTGGTTTACTCACAACTCTTTTTGTGCAACAGTGAATGAGACTGTCATTCTAGTTTATCTAATCTGTAGGTTCTTCACCTTGGTTTTTTCTGGAAGAGAAGGGTCCACCTCAGGACATAGTGGGCCCGGCAGACAGACAGACAGTCTTCTGTCTCTAATATGTCAGCTTGTATCTGTCTGGCCGTAGGGTGTGACTGTAATGTGCCTGGTAAACAATAAAAAGCACAGAGCCTAGCAGATTGCCAGGTCCCTTTATGTCAGGCCCGGTGTACAAGACTGGGTGAGATGTGACAGGAGTGAGACAGAGGACGGAGACCTTTCCTCAGCAGTTAGAACTAGAGTCACAGAGGGAAGTTTTTAACTGTGACCAACTGAATGACTCATCACAGCATTCTGAGGTAATATTACTGACCTGGCTTTGAGCCAGTGTTGTAGTCCGGTCTCGAGACCACATATTGAGTGTCTCGGTCTTGTCTCGGTGTCGGGATACATTTGTACTCGGTGCTGACTCGATCTCGGATAATAAGGACTCATAATTTCTTCCCGAGACCAGCGGAGTAAAAAACTCATAATTATCAGCTTCCATTCAGTCAGCGCATAAAACTGGTTGTTTCTTGAAGCATTAGCCTTTATATCTATTATAGACGTTTGCGCAGTGGCGAACCTATAGGCCTTCAGGTTGTGACAGATTCTTGATTATAAAAAGAAAGCAACCGTAATATCAGAGCACTCATGTAGGACAATGCTCTTTTTGTAACACACAAAATGGTGTAACGTTAGTGGAAGGTATAAGCAGCTATAAACCATATACCCACTTTTTTTGTGGGTTTTGCGTATACTCACATCTTAATCCTTACTGATGCATATCAAAATAGTGTAGTGGAGGTATACGACTTATCAATGATGTAGTACAAAAGAGAAATCATGCACAAAGTAGCCTGCACAATCGCAAAGGACGTGAAATATATTCACATGCGCGCCGCACACAAAGCCTAGTTTCAACGGAATATCATCATCAGGCAGCAAGTGTGCAGCTCACAGAAGAATGACATCGGTAGCCGGTAGGGTAGGAAATTATATATACCAGTATGCAAACCAGGTATTGAAAAAGTTTAGTGTCATCATGCGTTGCGTGCATCAGGGGCGTAGACATGGATGGGCCACTGGGGAGCCAGGCCCTGCCAGGCCCACCCAACCTGATTGATGTTATTTGTGGTATTGTTGTGGACTTAGAAAAAGATACAAAAAATGTATGGTTTATTTTTTTTTAAATAGTGATTTTGAGAGTGGAAATACAATTTTAAAAACATAGGAAAGCATAGGATTTTTCACACAGGGTGCCTTTCCTTCACTGGGCGGGCCGTTTGGGAAATTTAGGCAAAATTAGAGTATACCCACTTCTCCAGGCACCACTACACCACTGCATAGGGCCGACGGAAAGAAAGCAGTCACACACAGCATGGTGTTAAAGGATAAGCAGTCCATAAACTTGGACATAATCAGCCAATAGGTCCCAATCATAAGAATACAAAAACACGACCATTAAGCATTTCCCAATCGAAATGTACAACTATTAATTCCCACTGCAAAAAGCATGTCAAGTTTAGCACACAAAGTAACTGGTGACCTGAAGTTTAAAGTAGAACTGACAGCGTTTTAACTACTTTGCAGATATGAAACAAACAAACAATCATAATATCAGTAAAAAATATCAAATTTCCAGTTTATGCTATAAAACCAACTTTATAAGAGGTTTTAAAAATAGGTTATATTTTATTTAACATTCCATGAGGTAAACTAAAGCATTGTTGGCAGAATAGATGGATGCAGTTCAAATTAATATAATTGACCAATACATTTCTTGGTAGTCCCAAAAATATTGCTATCAGGTTGTAAATCATAGCTGGCCTGGTACATTGTTTCAGTTTTAATGACTCGATATTCTGGACAAAAATGGACAAATGTAACTAATGCTGGGAATGCTAATACAATCAAACTAGCAAGGGCAATGATCACAAACAAGTCAGTCATAACGTGGCTAATATGCTAGCGTATCTATTTATGTAGCAAGCTAAAAACACGGAGCCTAACGGTAGCTAGATCGCTAGCTAGCTAGCTGCTAGGGGGATGTCATGTCATGCCATTGGAGGAGTGGGTGAGTGACTGACTTTTCCCCCTCATATCATTTTTCGGTGGCTATACACAGCTAGAGATGCAGGTATCATTTGGTTAGATAGCAAGAACTTGATCGACTGTTATCCAGTTAGCGTATCTCTTGCGTTCACAAATTCACGCTGGTTATTTACAGTCAGTAAGCACAGGCAAAAAAAGTAATAGTTACTCAAGAACGCTCTAGATAACATGTAAACAGCCTAACCAGCTCTGCTACGGCAAGTAAAATGGCCAGAATGAGGTGTTCTCTCATTTGTGTCTGAAAGTAGCTAACTAGCAAGCTAGCCAACTTTAGCCAGTTAGCTTGGGTGCTTGGTTGGGACAAGCATGCATTGGCAGGCAAGCTGCAGAAGGATGAGGAGGCTACAATTCCCCATCATTTATCAGTGCAAATTTGACGGCCAACTAGCTGAAAAAATTTAAGAGGCTTTATCTAATGGTCCTTCTTGAGATATTAGCTCACCTTGCTCTGGCTAGCATTAGTTGTTGATCTTGTTGATGTGCATAACTGAGGGAGAGAGAGCATACCTTTTCATGGTTGTTTGATCAGTACTGTAGGACTGTAAAGTTTCCAAATGTAAGAGGACTCCCGTGGTGTTTACATATTTGCAGCAATCCATTCAGGTATATTTTGTGGCTTTTGGCGAATGCGTTCTAATGATCTAAAGTTGCACTGTTGCAACTGCCTGTAAACACACAATAAGGTTCAAAGTGAATGATGGCAGGCCCGTGTGGCAAATGTCTTGCTTTTATAAAGGCCTACTGTAGCTCTGATTGGCTATAGCACACCGGTCTGTGTAGACACCGTTCCTGGACAAGGCAGATGTTTTTATTCGGTTTTATTTACTGCAGTGTCTATTAATTGTCCAAACGCATGTCCGCTTTCCCACTCTATATTGATATAGAATATTCACACATGCCTACGTATACGTAATTCTCAAACATTCGTGACCATATTTAAGTGGTCGCCTGTCAGAAAATGTAAAAAAAAAAAATGGTAATATTCTTCCTGGGGATGTATATGAACAGATTTTAATAAGATTTGATGTTGCTAAAATGCTGTCAGTTCCACTTTAAATGCAACAATGTTTCACACACAAGTTATTTTCAAAGAGATGGCTAACAACGTCAAGCGTGCTGCAATAAAAAACACAGTTCCACTCACCAGATGATGTTCATTTGAAACATAACTTCTTGTTTAAAGTTATTCTTTAAAAAGGAGAAGCTAACAAATTAGCAACATCCTTTTTGATAACACCTGCGCTAGCTAGACCGTGGGAATGCTATTGTGCAGTGACCTGTTTGCCTTCAAGAAGGCATAAGATTCCATGTGTTTTTGTAAAAATGGTCCGACCCATTAAGTCAAAATGTGGTTGGTTGATTCCACTGTCACTCCTAAATGTTGCCCTAATACAGTTGAATGGCAGGTGCCTTTATCTAGCTTCTGATGGCCGAGCTAGATTAGCTAGCTAGCTTTATCTCCCCAGAGACCAGCAAAGAAATTACTGAATGGATCTTTTTTTCTCTTCAGTGTTAACACTTTCGAACAAAAACTGAAGAGATTAAATCAGAACATCATTGAGAATAATAATATAATTATCATTTTTATTATTCTAATCATTATTTTATAACTCCTTAGCCCTTCTCTGCAGGTGTAGAAGGCCCATTGTTCCCCACTGTGTTTGGGTTAGTAATAATTTGTAGAGTGGCTCTATTTTCCCTCAGCATGCATGTTTTCACTATTCTGAATGTGTAAAGAATCCATGTTCTGAAATATGAACCCAGAAATACTGGACATTTTGAACTCTTATTATGGTGGTGATTTGACAAAATGACAATCATGGTATAGAATTTTAATTTGCATTTTTCTGGTCTCGGACTTGACTCGGTCTCAGACCCCTTGTCCCCCTCCCGGTCTTGGTCTTGACTCAGACTCAATTTGCTCCGGTCTTGGTCTTCAATCGGTCTCACTTTAGGTGGTCTCGAACACAACACTGCTTTGAGCTCTCTGTTTCAGAGCAGGTCTGCTTTCAGATCAAGTCTTGATTGATGAACTTTAGTTGTTTCTATAGATCACTTTGGCTGTCTCTCATTGGCATAGGTTGGTAACTGCATCATTCTAATATAACTATGAAGTATTCTGAAAAGAGTGCCAAATACAATAGAAGCAAACAGAAGCAAACACCCTTGCAGCTGTGAATGAACGTGCTTCATCTGTCCTGTCATATGCCGTTTTCTGAATCTGCGCATTTGACATATGTATGCACATATGACTGTAAGTCACTTTGGATAAAAGCGTCTTGTTAATAGCATGTAGTATTATATTATTTATACATCAAGGCCTCAAACACTGTTACGCAACACTCTACCTTTCTTCCCTAAACTCTCTGTTTCTGGCATCCTATTCCCTATATAGTGAACTATTTTTGACCAGGGCTCTGGTTAGGAATATAATATTCCTAACGGTATATTATATATATATATATATATTATATTATACATGATAATACAATATTAGAATAGGGCACCATTTGGGATGCCTTGTCTGTTTATGAGCGAACACTACCAAAGCCCCTTAACGTTCTTACTGTCTTAACCCTATTTTTAGATTGATCAAAAACAAATCAAGGGGTTTATCACCACTCAGCTCCTAACAAGATTAACCCTCGTTCAGTAGTGACAACAATGATGAAGTACTCTGATGTAGTGCACCCTACCATACATAGACTACACACAACCTCACATAGGCTAAGCACTTCACTGCAATGGAAAACTGTCATTTATACAGTAATTTTAGGTATTATCAACCATAAAACATTCTAAAATATTTAACAACAGCATACTGTAAATTATGGTGCATTGTGAGAATATTGCTGTATTTCGAAAGACACTGTAATTCCACCCCACAGAACACAGTATTGTACCATATTTTTAGAGCGCCAAAAACCTTTTGACCACTAGTTGGTGCATGGTATTGTTGTTTCTGGCTCCTTAACATATTTTGAGGTGTGCCTTGTAAGAGGCAATATTTGTTGCACCTGTGAGTGAGAATGCTGTACCAATTTTACTCCTATGTGGTTACTTTTTTAAAAAGTATAATACTGTCAATGTGATGGTATTGTACTGTATGTCATTACACAGTACATGCTGAAGTTACCGTATTTATATTACACATTGTTGTGCTATACAGGGCTCATCTGGAAAAGAAACCTTGGTCTCAGCATTGACTCCCTGTCAAAAAAGTAAACTTTTTTTTTTAAAGTCAGTAGGTGTACAGTCAAGTAGGTGTACATGTGAAATACAGCCGCCAAGCTGCCTGTAAGTTACTGTAAAAATAGTAGGGCCTAAACTCCACACTTGAGGTCTCTCAGGTTCATCTCAGAGCAAAAAGGTCCAGTGATTATCATAGTGTAACTCCTTCACACAGTGACACAGCACAAATCAGACGTGTTGCATTTTTCTTTACTGTGCTTTGAGGTCAGGATTGGAACTTATAAGAAGAGTTTGAAATGATTGGTTAAATGCTCCAAAGTATAAATACCTTCAACCAAGACCAAGAACGGCAAAACTTATATAAACTGCTCAAAAAAATAAAGGGAACACTTAAACAACACAATGTAACTCCAAGTCAATCACACTTCTGTGAAATCAAACTGTCCACTTAGGAAGCAACACTGATTGACGATACATTTCACATGCTGTTGTGCAAATGGAATAGACAACAGGTGGAAACTATAGGCAATTAGCAAGACACCCCCAATAAAGGAGTGGTTCTGCAGGTGGTGACCACAGACCACTTCTCAGTTCCTATGCTTCCTAGCTGATGTTTCGGTCACTTTTGAATGCTGGCGGTGCTTTCACTCTAGTGGTAGCATGAGACGGAGTCTACAACCCACACAAGTGGCTCAGGTAGTGCAGCTCATCCAGGATGGCACATCAATGCGAGCTGTGGCAAGAAGGTTTGCTGTGTTTGTCAGCGTAGTGTCCAGAGCATGGAGGCGCTACCAGGAGACAGGCTAGTACATCAGGAGACGTGGAGGAGGCCGTAGGAGGGCAACAACCCAGCAGCAGGACCGCTACCTCCGCCTTTGTACAAGGAGGAGCAGGAGGAGCACTGCCAGAGCCCTGCAAAATGACCTCCA
Source organism: Salmo trutta (assembly GCF_901001165.1). Lineage (NCBI taxonomy): Eukaryota > Metazoa > Chordata > Actinopteri > Salmoniformes > Salmonidae > Salmo > Salmo trutta. Next base: position 51,467,693 of record NC_042974.1, on the reverse strand, counting down.
GCAGGCCACAAATGTGCATGTGTCTGCTCAAACGGTCAGAAACAGACTCCATGAGGGTGGTATGAGGGCCCGACGTCCACAGGTGGGGGTTGTGCTTACAGCCCAACACCGTGCAGGACGTTTGGCATTTGCCAGAGAACACCAACATTGGCAAATTCGCCACTGGCGCCCTGTGCTCTTCACAGATGAAAGCAGGTTCACACTGAGCACATGTGACAGACGTGACAGAGTCTGGAGACGCCGTGGAGAACGTTCTGCTGCCTGCAACATTCTCCAGCATGACTGGTTTGGCGGTGGGTCAGTCATGGTGTGGGGTGGCATTTCTTTGGGGGGCCCTCCATGTGCTCGCCAGAGGTAGCCTGACTGCCATTAGGTACCGAGATAAGATCCTCAGACCCCTTGTGAGACCATATGCTGGTGCGGTTGGCCCTGGGTTCCTCCTAATGCAAGACAATGCTAGACCTCAAGTGGCTGGAGTGTGTCAGCAGTTCCTGCAAGAGGAAGGCATTGATGCTATGGACTGGCCCGCCCGTTCCCCAGACCTGAATCCAATTGAGCACATCTGGGACATCATGTCTCGCTCCATCCACCAACGCCACGTTGCACCACAGACTGTCCAGGAGTTGGCGGATGCTTTAGTCCAGGTCTGGGAGGAGATCCCTCAGGAGACCATCCGCCACCTCATCAGGAGCATGCCCAGGCGTTGTAGGGAGGTCATACAGGCACGTGGAGGCCACACACACTACTGAGCCTCATTTTGACTTGTTTTAAGGGCATTACATCAAAGTTGGATCAGCCTGTAGTGTGGTTTTCCACTTTAATTTTGAGTGTGACTCCAAATCTAGACCTCCAATGGTTGATAAATTGGATTTCCATTGATTATTTTTGTGTGATTTTGTTGTCAGCACATTCAACTATGTAAAGAAAAAGTATTTAATAAGATGATTTCATTCATTCAGATCTAGGATGTGTTATTTTAGTGTTCCCTTTATTTTTTTGAGCAGTGTATATTAGATAATTAAATGTATTAAATAAAGTCAGCCTTGGTTACCTGCTTTCATCGTCCCTGGCAACTATCAGAGACATGTGATTGGAGGCTGACGCTGACCGAAGGATATCAACCGCCCTATAGAACCACAGGAGAGAGTAGAGTAGTTTTAACACTACTCCCAGGTTCAGGAAATTATGCGTCTCAAATGGCACCCTATTCCCTTTATAGTGCGCTGCTTTTGACCAGGGCCCATGGGTAATAGGGTGCCATTTGGAACACACAGGTTGGTGCTCCAACCGGACATAACACTTTCGGACATACAGTGCATTTGGAAAGTATTCAGACCCTTGATATTTTCCACATTTTGTCCTCATCAATCTACATGCAATACCCCATAATGACAAAGCAAAAACAGTTTTAGACATTTTTGCAAATGTATTAACATTTTTTTTTAAACAGAAATACTTTATTTCCATAATTATTCAGACCCTTTGCAATGAGACTCGAAATTGAGCTCAAGTGCATCCTGTTTCCATTGATCATCCTTGAGATGTTTCTACAACTTGATTGGAGTCCACCTGTGTTAAATTAAATTGATTGGACATGATTTGGAAAGGCACACACCTGTCTATATAAGGTCCCACAGTTGACAGTTCATGTCAGAGCAAAAACCAAGCCATGAGGTCGAAGGAATTGTCCGTAGAGCTCCAAGACAGGATTGTGTCAAGGCACCGATCTGAGGAAGGGTACCAAAAAATGTCTGCAGTAGTGAAGGCCCTCAGGAACACAGTGACCTCCATGATTCTTAAATGGAAGAAGTTTGGAAGCAGCAGACTTCCTAGAGCTGGCCGCTCGGCCAAACTGAGAAATCGGGGAGAAGGGCCTTGGTCAGGGAGGTGACCAAGAACCCAATGGTCACTCTGACAGAACTCCAGAGTTCCTCTTTGGAGATGGGAGAATCTTCCAGAAGGACAACCATCTCTGCAGCACTCCACCAATTAGGCCTTTATGATAAGAGAGGCCAGACGGAAGCCAATCCTCAGTAAAAGGCACATGACAGCCCGCTTGGAGTTTGCCAAAAGGCACCTAAAGGACTCAGATGATGAGAAACAAGATTCTCTGGTCTGATGAAATCAAGATTTAACTCTTAGGCCTGAATGCCAAGTGTCACGTCTGGAGGAAACCTGGCACCATCTCTACGGTGAAGCATGTTGGTGGCAGCATCATGCTGTAGGGATGTTTTTCAGTGGCAGGGACTGGGAGACTAGTCAGGATCGAGGGAAAGATGAACAGAGCAAAGTTCAGAGAGATCCTTGATGACCTCAGACTGGGGCAAAGGTTCACCTTCCAACAGGACAACGACCCTAAGCACACAGCTAAGACAACACAGGAGTGGCTTCGGGACAAGTCTCTGAATGTCTGAATGTCCTTGAGTGCCCAGCCAGAGCCCAGACTTGAACAGAATCAAACATCTCTGGAAAGACCTGTAAATAGCTGTGCAGCTACACTCCCCATCCAACCTGACAGAACTTGAGAGGATCTGTAGAGAAGAATGGGAGAAACTCCCCAAATACAGGTGTGCCAAGCATGTAATGTCATACCCAGGAAGACTCGAGGCTGTAATCACTGCCAAAGATGTTTCAACAAAGTAAAGGTTCTGTATACTTATGTAAAAACATTTTTTTTCGACATTTGCAAAAATCTTGAAAAAGCTGTTTTTGCTTTGTCATTATAGGGTATTGTGTGTAGATTGATGAGGGGAGTAAAAACGATTTAAACAATTTTAGAATAAGGCTGTAACGTAACAAAATGTGGAAAAAGTCAAGGGGTCTGAATACTTTCCCAATGCACTGTTAATACAGTAGACATACACATCATAGCCCTCTATGTACAAAATCCAGTTGTTTTTTTATGCAACGTCTGGCATTCAAGTAGATTATTTCCGCGCTTCTACGTCTGCATTGCTTGCTGTTTGTGGTTTTAGGCTGGGTTTCTGTATAGCACTTTGTGACATCTGCTGATGTAAAAAGGGCTTCATATATACATTTGATTTGATTGAAAACATGTTTGAAAGACAAAAGTCAATGAAACATGCTTTAGAGACTAATAAATTAAAGATCGGTAAGAATAAACAAGAAATCTAGTATAGCGTCATTCACACCTTAGGTTCAGAGTCTACCACTGTGCACTACTGACCTACCTCTCGTTGGTTACTCGTCCTCCTAAACTCATATTATTGACTTCCAAAACGAGGTCGCCCGTTCTAAGCCGCCCTGGAACAGAGAGAGATAGATCATTTTGCCATCATCAGCAACAGAGGTTGTTTATCAACTAGGGCTGTCAAAGGACCCCAAAAATTATATTGAGTTAATCGCATGTTTTTCTTTGCAATTAACTCGATTAATCGCATCACATTCTGTTTTCCTGATGGGCCGCCCCCCCAGGTGGTAAGGGTAGGCAACAACACATCTGCCACGCTGATCCTCAACACTGGGACCCCTCAAGGGTAGGTGCATAGTCCCTTCCTGTATTCCCTGTTCACTCACGACTGCGTGGCCAAGCACGACTCCAACACCATCATTAAGTTTGCTGACGACACAACAGTGGTAGGCCTGATCACCAACAACGATGAGACCGCCTATAGGGAGGGGGGGTCAGAGACCTTGCAGTGTGGTGCCAGGACAACAACCTCTCCCTCAATGTGATCAAGACAAAGGAGCTGATTGTGGACTATAGGAAAAGGAGGGCCGAACATGTCCCCATTAACATCGACAGGGCTGAAGTGGAGCGGGTCAAGAGTTTCAAGTTCCTTGGTGTCCACATCACCAACAAATTATCACCAAGACAGTTGTGAAGAGGGCACAACAACACCTTTCCCCCTCAAGAGACTGAAAAGATTTGGCATGGGTCCCCAGATCTTCAAAAAGTTCTACAGCTGCACCATCGAGAGCATCCTGACCAGTTGCATCACTGCTTGGTATGGCAACTGCTCTGCATCTGGCCGTAAGGCGCTAAAGAGGGAAGTGCGTACGGCCCAGTACGTCACCGGGTTCAAGCCTCCTGACATCCAGGACCTATATACTAGGCGGTGTCAGAGGAAGGCCCAAAAAATTGTCAAAGACTCCAGTCACCTAAGTCATAGACTGTTCTCTCTGCTACCGCACGACAAGCGGTACCGTAGCGGCAAGTCTTGGAGCAAAAGGCTCCTCAACAGCTTCTACCCCCAAGCCATAAGACTGCTAAACAATTAATCAAATGGTCATACAGACTATTTACATTGACCCCGTCTCCTTTGTTTTTACAATGCTGCTACTCGCTGTTTATTATCTATGCATAGTCACTTTACAAATTACCCTCGACTAACCTGTACCCCCTGTATATAGCCCGTTATGTAAATATCTTATCTTACTTTTTGATGTAATCCAATTTTTTACTTTAGTTTATTAGTAAATATTTTATTAACTCTATTTCTTGAACTGCATTGTTGGTTAAGGGCTTGTAAGTAAGCATTTCACGGTAAGGTCTACTACACCTGCTGTATTCGGCGCATGTGACAAATAACATTTGATTTGACATTGGGTTGTAGGAATAATATATATTTTTATTATAGGGGAAGAAAACACAAAATAAACTCTATTCTAAGACAATAACAACAGCTCAGCCAGGTCTGAGTTCATGTAAAAATATAATACAGCTATTAAATATAGCCTAAGCTAGGTTACTTATCCATGTTCTTCAACATGAACTAGTCACAAGCTGCTACTACTAGAATTGGGATAATTTTCTTAAAGTAATTGTCCAGGGAAAATCACACTTTTAAAACTCATACCCAAATAATGCTGTTGACCCATCCTATACGCGTTTTTGTGGCCAAAGCATACATTGGAGAAAAAACTCCACCTCAAACTTGTATCTCAAACAGACTGCTTCATGATGTCATCTTCCTGAGGAGGATGAGCTGGCCAATCAGTGTTCTACTTGCGTTAATATTTTTTATGACCGGTATACACCCACATCATTCTGTTGTTGGGATACGCGCGCACCATTCCAACACAGAAAAGCAGATTTTTAACATACTTAATAAATACAAAGTTGGAGGGAAAACTATATCACTCTTATTTTTTATTTCCTATAGTATTTCATAGAAATGTGGAAACACTGGAAATTTACTTTTAAATCTTTTGACCTGAGAACTACAACACAAGCAGTAGCTAAATGGAATGGATGTCCTGTTCTGATTAAAATAATTGTGGGAAATTAGAGTTAAATCAAGAAGCATTCAGCCATGGCATTGTAAACATTCTCGTTTGGTTAGCTAGCTAGCTAATGTTAGCATAACTAGTTAGCTACTTCTGTGCAAATTACGTTTTTGCTGTAATTCAAAAAAATGCCTGGCAATGTGTTGATGATTGAACTTTCTGTAAGTTTTCTTTTGAAATTGTTGCTCAAAAGCTGCACGCATAGTGGATGTGCATATTGAATGCACCACAAAAGAGAGATAGACAGTTTGACAGTTCTCCAGGAGCTGTTAGCTGCCAAGACTAAGAGCACACAGCACAGCCAAGGGGGCCAGTGTTCTGGTCTAGAAGCACGGTTTAGACTGCTCCTACAGGTTTGCTTCGGTACTGCAATTTAACTGACACCCGGCCCAGAAAGACAATTTCCATCGACGGCTACATATTGAAGTCAGATTGGAAAATTCCTAATAAGACACTTTAGACATCACTTTTGTGCACAAAACATCCATTGAATTATTCAAATAATTGTCGCTGAGGTCGATATTTTTTTCCATGAGGAAATGAAGATGCCATTAACAGCTTCAAAAAAAATTACAGCATTAAAAATGTCAAAAGTTAACTGTAATTAATGCTTTAACTTTGACAGCCCTATTATCAACATAGTAGTAAATTATACAAAACAAAAAACAACAACAACCAGACATTAATGTACCATCCTGAGCAGCCAGACCTCCCGGTAACACCCGCTTGATGAAGATCCCAAACTCTTCCCGAGTTTGATCTCTGTAGCCACCTATGATTTTCAACCCTGGATGAGAAACAAGAGACAGAAGTAAGGGTAACACTTTATACTACAGGTCAGAAGTTCTAGAACACCTACTCATTCAATAGTTTTTCTTTATTTTTACTATTTTTTACTACATTGTAAACTATGAAATAACACATATGGAATCATGTAGTAACCAAAAAGTGTTAAAATTCTACAAATAGGCACCCTTTCCCTTGATGACAGCTTTGCACACTCTTGGAATTCTCTCAACCAGCTTCATGAGTTAGTCACCTGGAATGCATTTTAATTAACAGGTGTGCCTTCTTAAGTTAATTTGTGGAATTTCTTTCCTTCTTAATGCGTTTGAGCCAATCAGTTGTGTTGTGACAAGATAGGGGGTACACAGAAGATAGCCCTCTTTGGTAAAAGGCCAAGTCCATATTATGGCAAGAACAACTCAAATAAGCAAAGAGAAACGACAGTCCATCATTACTTTAAGACATGAAGGTCAGTCAATAAGAAACATTTTAAGAACTTTGAAAGTTTCTTCAAGTGCAGTCGCAAAAACCATCAAGCGCTATGATGAAACTGGCTGTCATGAGGACTGCCACAGGAATGGAAGACCCAGAGTTACCTCTGCTGCAGAGGATACGTTCATTAGAGTTACCAGCCTCCGAAATTGCAGCCCAAATAAATGCTTCACAGAGTTCAAGTAACAGACACATCTCAACATCAACTGTTCAGAAGAGATTGTGTGAATCAGGCCTTCATGGAACCGCTGCAAAGAAACCACTACTAAAGGACACCAATAAGAAGAAGAGACTTGCTTGGGCCAAGAAACACAAGCAATGGACATTAGACCGGTGGAAATTTGTCCTTTGGTCTGGAGTCTAAATTGGAGATTTTTGGTTCCAACCGCCGTGTCTTTGTGAGACGCGATGTGGGTGAACGGATGATCTCCGCATGTGTATTTCCCACCATAAGCATGAAGGAGGAGGTGTTATGGTGTGTGGGTGCTTTTCTGCTGACACCGTCTGTGATTTATTTAGAATTCAAGGCCCACATTAAACAGCATGGCTACCACAGCATTCTGCAGCGACACGCCATCCCATCTGGTTTGGGCTTAGTGGGACTATCTTTGTTTTTCAACAGGACAATGACTCAACACACCTTCAGGCTGTGTAAGGGCTATTTTACCAAGAAGGAGAATGATGGAGTGCTGCATCAGATGACCTGGCCTCCACAATCCCCCGACCTCAACCAAATTGAGATGGTTTGGGATGAGTCGGACCGCAGAGTGAAGGAAAAGCAGCCAACAAGTGCTCAGCATATGTGGGAACTCCAAGACTGTTGGAAAATCATTCCAGGTGAAGCTGGTTGAGAGAATGCCAAGCGTGTGCAAAGCTGTCATCAAGTTAAAGGGTGGCTATTTGAAGAATCTCAAATCTCAAATATATTTTTTATTCGTTTAACACTTTTTTGGTTACTACATGATTCCGTATGTGTTATTTCATAGTGTTGATGTGTTCCCTATTATTCTACAATGTAGAAAATAGTAAAAATAAAGAAAAACCCTTGAATGAGTAGGTGTTCTAAAACTTTTGACTGGTAGTGTATATGAACCACCAGTAGATAGAAGACCCCATAGATTTTATCTAACTAGCAGATAGTACATTTAGGACAATTTCGAGGTTCAATATCGGAGCTACCAATATTTAGAATGTTGCTGTGTGTTAGCTAGTTTTTGCGGGGGGAAATGTTGCCCTTATACTTGCTATAATAAACACTCATTGCTAGGGCCAAGAGTTTGTCCTTCACAACCTGACCAGGGAAACCTCTGGGCCCCAGTTATAGCCTGATAAAACATATACATGTATACACTCACTGTAGCTACATGTATTCATAATGCACATCACAGAAGAGGTGAAGTTCTATACTGACCCAGTCCTTTCTTGCAGTCACAGAACTCCAGTCTCTCGATGGCCCGGTTGATGCCGTGAGGTCCCATGATAGTCCTGGAACACACAAACACCTCCTCTGTCACGTCATCCCAACGTTTACCACTTGAAAAATAAATATTAAGCCCTTTCCCGTCGACGGAGAAAGAAGAATACTTCTGACAGATAGAAGGAGAGAATGGAAGAGTTAAGGGAAAAGGGAAAGCAAGAGAGAAAGAGAAGCGACCTCTCACAGTCACAGGGTTTGTTGAATGAGCTTTCGTCTTCGGTCTCCAGATGTAATTGAATCATTGTCCAAAGAATTTCGTTAGAATAGGTTCCGAGAGCAACACCAATTAGTTCCATAACCAGCTGTGGATTGGCTTTAGAGACAAGCTGAGATGAGATGTGTCCGGTGCTGCCGCAAGAGTGTGCAGAGAGAGTGTGTGTAGGAAGTGTGTGGTCTGCGGAGCCACCAAAGTGTCTGGCGAGTGTATGAGGCGAGTGTGTGCGGGCGTCCAGAGTGGTTGCAAGTGTGTGTGGTGAGTTTAAGGTGAGAGTGTGTGAGGTGGGTGTGTGTGTCGGTGCATTGGGAGTGTACGTGGGGTCAGAAGCAGCAGCCAGACACAGACTGACAAGGTTTTAGCATCAGGGGAAAACAAAAACACACTGTCTCATCTCTTCACAGGGAATTTGACTGGCAGAATCACATCAGCTCAGGCTGTCCAGACCAATCTCCCTCTGAGCCATTCTCGGCATTAAAATGCACCATATGACAGTAATAACCAAGGACTTAGCCCAATCTGAAAAGAAGATTTGTTGTTGAGAATAATGCCATTATGCAGGTAAATTGTACAAGGTCAGAAGTTTTTCCAGGACAGCTCATGTGATCAGGGAAAAGTTTTCCTCGCCCTAATGATTTCATATAGTAAGGTACAGGAGCTTTTTTATGAATCCGTCAACAGGAAAAATTCCTGGCCTTATACTGTAAACAGTATGAGTACTTCAGTGGATATCTCCACCAGGGAAAGACAACATGTGCCTGTGTATCTATGTGTAAGTTTCATTGCAAGTTGTGCCACCAATAGGAGTAAATAGGTTACAGCAGCAAAGAGCTTCTAGATTTTTTAAATTATGAAAAAGTAATTACAGTCTAAACAGGTGCATTAGGTATTGGAAAACGCTGCTGCCAATCTGCAGACCTGGGAGGACAGGGACAGGGCAGGCGAGGTAATCCTCTGGACAGACACACACAGGAAGAAGCAGAGGACAAAGGCTTTGGGCTCAAACCAGGGCAATAGATGACTACAGTCAATACAATTGTTTCAAACGTAGTGTACACACAGACGTTGACATCAGGTGCATTTTAGGTGCTAAATGAAGGGTGAAAGGATGTGTTTTCCGGACATCAAAAATATATATTTTCCGGACGTTGAAAATAATGATTTTCCGGACTTTGAAATCAGGTGCATTTTAGGTGCTTAATGAAAAGTGAAAATACATACTTTACAGGTGTCAAAAATACGTATTTTCTGGATGTTGAAAATACATCACTTACAGATGTTGAAAATACGTATTTTTCGGTCATTGATTCTATGGCCAAATTTCAACTGCACATACAGACCATTTGGAAAGTATTCAGAGCCCTTGACTTTTTACACATTTTGTTAAGTTATAGCGTTATTCAAAAATGGATTAAATAAAAAAAAATGTCTCATCAATCTACACACAATAGCCCATAATGACAAAGGATAAACAGGTTTTTAGAAAAAAAAATTAAACAGGAAAACATTATTTACGTAAATATTCAAACTGTTTGCTATGAGACTCAGGTGCATCCTGTTTCCATTGATCATCCTTGAGCTGTTTCTACAACTTTATTGAAGTCCACCTGTGGTAAATTCAATTGATTGGACATGATTAGGAAAGGCACACACCTGTCTATATAAGGTCCCACATTTGACATGTCAGAGAAAAAAACCAAGCCACAAGGTTGAAGGAGGTTGAAGAAGCGACTCCGGGATGCTGGCCTTCTAGACAGAGTTGCAAAGAAAAAGCCATATCTCAGACTGGCCAATAAAAATAAAAGATTAAGATGGGCAAAAGAACACAGACACTGGACAGAGAAACTCTGCCTAGAAGGCCAGCATCCCAGAGTTGCCTCTTCACTGTTGACGTTGAGACTGGTGTTTTGTGGGTACTATTTAATGAAGCTGCCAGTTGAGGACTTGTGAGGCGTCTGTTTCTCAAACTAGACACTCTAGTTGACTCCGGGATGCTGGCCTTCTAGGCAGAATTCCTCTGTCCAGTGTCTGTGTTCTTTTGCCCATCTTAATCTTTTATTTTTATTGGCCAGTCTGAGATATGGCTTTTTCTTTGCAACTCTGTCTAGAAGGCCAGCATCCCGGAGTCGCTTCTTCACTGTTGACATTGAGACTGGTGTTTTGCTGGTACCTTTTAATGAAGCTGCCAGTTGAGAACTTGTCTGTTTCTCAAACTAGATACGCTAATGTACTTGTCCTCTTGCTCATTTGTGCACCGGGGCCTCCCACTACTCTTTCTATTCTGGTTAGAGCCATTTTGTGCTGTTCTGTGAAGGGAGTAGTACACAGCCCTGTACGAGATCTTCAGTTTATTGGCAATTTCTCGCATGGAATAGCCTTCATTTCTCAGAACAAGAGTAGACTGACGAGTTTCAGAAGAAAGTCCTTTGTTTCTGGCCATTTTGAGCCTGTAATTGAACCCACAAATGCTAATGCTCCAGATACTCAACTAGTCTAAAGAAGGCCAGTTTTATTGCTTCTTTAATCAGAAAAACACTTGTCAGCTGTGCTAACATAATTGCATAATTTCTAATGATCAATTAGCCTTTTAAAATTATAAACTTGGATTACCTAACACAATGTGCCATTGGAACACAGGAAGATTGTTGCTGATAATGGGCCTCTGAACGCCTATATAGATATTCCATTAAAAATCAGACATTTCCAGCTACAATAGTCATTTACAACATTAACAATGTCTACACTGTATTTCTGATCAATTTGATGTTATTTTAATGGACAGAAAATGTGCTTTTCTTTCAAAAACAAGGACATTTCTTAGTGACCCCAAACTTTTGAATGGTAGTGTAAGTAGGAAGAATGTACAGCAGTAGTTACATAGGATGAGCCATGTCAAGAATACGGCATGTATTGGGAATGGCGCCAGAGGAGATGACTGCCGTTTTACGGGCTCCTAACCAATTGTGCTATTTTGTGTGGTTGTTTGCGTTGTTTGTAACTTATTTTGTACATAATGTTTCTGCCATCGTCTCTTATGACCGAAAAGAGCTTCTGGATATAAGAACAGCGATTACTCACTACAATCTGGACAACGATTTGTTCTTTAACGAGTCAGACACGAAGGATTTACTCCAGATACCAGACCAGGCCCAAATCCCTGTCATTCGCATGAAGAAAAGACGACGAATACAGGGGACGCAGGTCCGGGTGCCTTGTTAGAATTCGGCGGCGAGTGGGTAACCCGCCTCCACCATCCATCCTATTGGCCAACGTGCAATCATTGGAGAATAAACTGGATGAGCGCCATTCAAGACTATTCAAAACTGTAATATCTTATGTTTCAAGAGAAGGGTATTAATGACGACATGGATAGTATACAGTTGCCAGCAGGACAGAACAGCTGACTCCGGTAAGACAAGGGATGTCGGTCTGTGTCTATTTGTCAATAACAGCTGGTGTGCGAAATCAAATATTAAGGAAGTCTCAAGGTTTTGCTCGCCTGAGATAGAGTATCTCATCATAAGCTGTAGGCCACACTATTTACCAAGAGAGTTTTCATTTATATTTTTCGTAGCTGTCTATATACCAGCACACACCGATGCTGGCACTAAGACCGCACTCAACGAGCTGTATAAAGCCATAAGCAAACAAGAAAATGCTCATCCAGAGGCGGCGCTCCTAGTGGCCCGGGAAGTTAATGCAGGGAAACTTAAATCCGTTTTAACCCAAAAAATTGTGTATATATATATTTTTTTTACCCCTAATTTCATGATATCCAATTCTTTTATTTTTCTGAAGTACTTTGAAAGGCTGGTCATGGCTCACATCAACACCATCATCCCGGAAACCCTAGACCCACCCTAATTTGCATACCACCCCAACAGATCCACAATTTTCACACTGCCCTTTCCCACCTGGACAACAAAAACACCTATGTGAGAATGCTGTTCATTGACTACAGCTCAGCATTCAACACCATAGTGCCCACAAAGCTCATCGCTAAGCTAAGGACCCTGGGATTAAACAGCTTCTGCAACTGGATCCTGGACTTCCTGACGGGCCGCCCCCAGGTGGTATGGGTAGGCAACAACACATCTGCCACGATGATCATCAACACGGGGGCACCTCAGGGGTGGGTGCTTAGTCCCCTCTGGTACTCCCTATTCACTAATGACTGCGTGGCCAAGCACGACTCCAACACCATCATTAAGTTTGCTGATGACATGATGATGGTAGGCCTGATCACCGACAATGACGAGACAGCCTATAGGGAGGAGGTCAGAGACCTGGCAGTGTGGTGCCAGGACAACAACCTCTCCCTCAACGTGAGCAAGACAAAGGAGATGATTGTGGACAGGAAAAGGAGGGCCAAACATGTCCCCATTCTCATCGATGGGGCTGTAGTGGAGTGGGTTGAGAGTTTCAAGTTTTTTGTTTTCTACATCACCAACAAACTATCATGGTTCAAACACACCAAGAAAGTCGGGAAAAGGGCACGACAACGCCTTTTCCCCCTCGGGAGACTGAAAAGACTTGGCATTGGTCCCCAGATTCTCCAAAAATTCTACAGCAGCACCATCGAGAGCATCCTGACCAGTTGCATCACCGCTTGGTATGGCAACTGCTCGACAGCTGACTGTAAGGCACTACAGAAGGTAGTGCGTACAGCCTAGTACATCACTGGGGCCATGCTTCCTGACATCCAGGACCTATATACTAGGCGGTGTCAGAGGAAGGGCCAGAAAATTGTCAAAGACTCCAGTCACCCAAGTTATAGACTGTTCTCTCTGCTACCGCACAGCAAGCTGAAACCGGAGCGCCAAGTCTAGGTCCAAAAGGCTCCTTAACAGCTTCTACCCCCAAGCCGTAAGACTGCTGAACAATTAATCAAAGATTTGGCATGGGTCCTCAGATCCTCAAAAAGTTAATCAAATGGCTACCCGGACTATTTTCATTGACACCCCCCCCCCTTTTTACTTGGCGCTCTGCGACTCACTGTTTATTATACTGTATATCCATAGTCACTTTACTAACCTGTACCCCCACACATTGACTCGGTACTGGTACCCCCTATATATAGCCTTGTAATTGTTATTTTATTGTTGCTCTTTTATTTTTTACTTTAGTTTATTTAGTCAATATTTTTCTTAACTCTTATTTTTCTTAAAACTGCATTGTTGGTTAAGGGCTTGTAAGTAAGCATTTCGAGTAAGGTCTACACCTGTTGTATTCGGCGCATGTGACAAATAACATTTGATTTGATGTACATATAAAGTGAGTAATCAATTTGCTGAATTTCTCTGAGATCAAATAAAATGTCAATAGAATAATAATGCATGAATGGTAATCGTATCTGTATCTAACTACAGAAACGAATTCAGAACAACAAACATTATGTAAACATTATTAAAGTGACCAGTGTTCAATGACTCTATGTACTTAGAGCAGCAGTGTCTAAGGTGCAGGGCAGGGTACCGGGCGAAGCTGGCTAGTGATGGCTATTTAACAGTCTGATGGCCTGTTTTTCCATTCTCTCGGTCCCAGCTTTGATGCACCTGTACTGTCTCCGCCTGCTAGATGGTAGCAGGGTGAACAGGCTGTGGCTCGGGTGTCTGAGGCCCTTGATTATGTAGTTGTACTGGTGGGCAGGCAGTGTGACCCCAGTAATGTGTTGGGCTGAGCGCACCACCCTCTAGAGAGCCCTGCGGTTGTGGGCGGTACAGTTGCCGTACCAGGCGGTGATATAGCGTCACAAAATGCTCTCAGTGGTGGATCTGTAGAAGTTCATGAGGGGCCAAGACACATTTCTTCACCATGGTGTCAGTATGGAGGGACCATTTCAGGTTCTCAGTAATGTGCATGCCGAGGAACTTGCCACTCTCAACTCCCTACACTGCAGCCCCATTGGGGTGCTTTTTCTGCAGTCTCCTAGAGTCCATGATCAGCTCCTTTATTTTGTTGACTGCAATAATGTTCTCAGTAATGGTTACAGATGTTCTCCTTGCTATGAAAGTGATATGTTGTTGTTTACGTATCTACCTTAGTTGAATGCACTGACTGTAAGTAAGTCACTCTGGATAAGAGCGTCTGCTGAATGACAAAAATATAAATATAAAAACAAACACATGCAAAGCATGCAGGGTATTATTGAATTGAGCTCCTCCCCCAAACAAATATCCAAATGGACCAAAATCCAGATCTGAATGAATCATAGACGTTTAGGCTGTTACCAAAGTTGGAACATCACAGTACAGTATGGCACGGTACAGGACAGTAGAGTTTTATTCAGTAGAGTACAGTATGGTACAGTAGAGTGTAATTGAGTAGAGTACAGTACAGTACGGTACAGTACAGTTTAATTCAGTACAGTACAGTATAGTTTAATTCAGTAGAGTATAGCACAGATTAGTTCAGTAGAGCAGAGTACATTAGAGTAAAGTAAAGTACACTATACTTTACTGTACTCTAATGTATTGTACTGTACTCTACTTTTCTTAACTGTACTGTGTACTGAACTGTAATATGCTGTGCTCTACTGTACTGTTTTGTGCTGCACTGTGCTGCTCAAACTTGTGAAACATAGATGTCTTTGATTGGTTCAAATTTGGACCAAATCTGAACCAATTATAGACGTCTATGTTTGGGTCAAATCAAAGTCGGTCTGGACCGGACCAAGTCTGAACTAATTATAGACGTCTATGTTTGGACTAAATATAGTCTGGTCCGGATGTCTGTGGACGTTGAAATCAAGGCCAGTCCAGACCGGACCAAATCTGAACCAAACTTATATATTTGCCGACCTTTCACTCATTTGTGCTTTACTTGGATGACATTGTCATGAAAAGAAACCACCTTTTTCCGTATTTCTACGGCCTATGTTGGCCCTGCTCAGGACTCGGTATTGAGCTGACCCTGCAAGTAGCAGTGGAAAAGGGTTCAGCAAGAGGTTCGACATTCCAGATTTAGGAAGAGCTGACCTGGTTTTCTGACTTTCCTATCCCCTTCTCCTCTGCCTCTTCTTTCAATTCCCTATTGATTCCCTTCCCCTCCTCTCCTCTCATTTCATCATTACCACCTTCTTTTCCTGTCTTTTATTTTCCTCTCCTGTCTTCCCTCCTCTCTCCTTATCTCATTTTCTCTCCTTCTCTCCACCCCTACCCTTCTATCCTTTCCTCTCCTGTCATTTCTGTGTTCTCCTCCAGCCCCCTCCCCCTTTCCCCTCCCATCTTGTCCTCTCCTCCCTCTTCTGCTCTTCCCCATCCCCTGCCCCTTTCACAACAAAAGCACATTTCTAAATTTAGCCCAGGAGATTACACTGACCAATAGACAATGACCAAGACGGACAGTCACTGTCTTCAAAGTCTCATAGCAAGATATCTAAACAGCTGTTGTTCCTGAAACCTACAAAAGTATTATAAAAACACCCTATAGCCTACATTACCACATATAGAACCCTTTATGAATAAACAGTGAGTGAGTCATTATAGTGCGTTATTGGCGGAGTAGCGACAAAACAGTTCCGTTCTTCCTCCTGCTGCAAAAGTAATATGATAATACAGGATAGGCCAGTACCGGTCACAGGGCTCTAGCTGCTATAGGCTACTGGTTTGGGCAACTGGTGGCCCTCCTCCTTTTGTAGGCCCGCGGACAAATTTCCAACCAAAATAATAATAATATATATAAAGTACTATAAAATATTTTATAATTGAGATTCTTCAAAGTAGCCACCCTTTGCCTTGATGGCAGCTTTGCATACTCTTGGCATTCTCTCAACCAGCTTCATGAGGTAGTCACCTGGAATGCATTACAATGAAAAGGTGTGCCTTGTTAAAAGTTAATTTATTTCCTTCTTAATGCATTTGAGCCAATCGGTTGTGTTGTGACAAAGTAGGGTTGGTATACAGAAGATTTGGTAAAAGACCAAGTCCATATTATGGCAAGAACAGCTCAAATAAGCTAAGAGAAACGACAGTCCATCATTACTTTAAGACACCATCAAGCGCTATGATGAAACTGGCTCTCATGAAGAGCGCCACAGGAAAGGAAAACCCAGAGATACCTCTGCTGCAGAGGGTAAGTTCATTAGAGTTACCAGCATTAGAAATCGGCAATTAACTGCACCTCAGATTGCACCTCACAGAGTTCAAGTAACAGACACATCTCAACATCACTGTTCAGAGGAGACTGCGTGAATCAGGCCTTCATGGTTGAATTGGTGCAAAGAAACCAATACTAAAGGACACCAATAAGAAGAAGAGACTTGCTTGGGCCAAGAAACACGAGCAATGGACATTAAACCGGTGGAAATCTGTCTTTTGGTCTGATGAGTCCAAATTTGAGATTTTTGGTTCCAACCTCCATCTTTGTGAGACGCAGAGTAGGTGAATGGATGATCTCTGCATTTGTGGTTCCCACCGTGGAGCACGGAGGAGGAGGTGTGATGGTGTGGGGGTGCTTTGCTGGTGACACTGTCAGTGATTTATTTAGAATTCAAGGTACACTTAATCAGCATTGCTACCACAGCATTTTGCAGCGATACGCCATCTCATTTGGTTTGTGCTTAGTAGGACTATCATTTCTTTTTCAACAGGACAATGACCCAAAACACACCTCCAGGCTGTGTAAGGGCTATTTGACCAAGAAGGAGAGTGATGGAGTGCTGCATCAGATGACCTGGCCTCCACAATCACCCAACCTCAACCCAACTGAGGTGGTTTGGGATGAGTTGGACCACAGAGTGAAGGAAAAGCAGCCAACAAGTGCTCAGCATATGTGGGAAGTCCTTCAAGACTGTTGGAAAAGCATTCCAGGTGAAGCTGGTTGAGAGAATGCAAAGAATATGCAAAGCTGTCATCAAGTCAAAGAGTGGCTACTTTGAAGAATCTCAAATATACAATATATTTTGATTTGTTTAACACTTTTTTGGTTACTAAATGATTCCATATGTGTTATTTCATAGTTTTGATGTCTTCACTATTATTCTACAATGTAGAAAACAGTACAAATAAAGAAAAACCCTTGAATGAGTAGGTGTGTCCAAACTTTAGACTGGTACTCTACATTATCTTATTAGGACATTAATTCTATGGACGCAGTGCTAGTGACGATGGATTCAGTGGATTAAACCACAATGGCCTAGTAGTATTGTGTGGTGGTGGTCTACTCAGCTAAACAGACATCAGGCAGACCAGACGTTTACCTTCTTTTTGGTGGTGAGGATGCGTCTCAGGGCAATCCTCAACTGGCAGCTTCGTTAAGTAGTACCCACAAAACACCAGTCTCAACGTCAACAGTGAATAGGTGACTCCGTGATGCTGGCCTTCTAGGCAGAGTTCCTCTGTCCAGTGTCTGTGTTCTTTTGCCCATCTTAATCTTTTATTTTTATTGGCCAGTCTGAGATATGGCTTTTTCTTTGCAACTCTGTCTAGAAGGCCAGCATCCCGGAGTCGCTTCTTCACTGTTGACATTGAGACTGGTGTTTTGCTGGTACCTTTTAATGAAGCTGCCAGTTGAGGACTTGTCTGTTTCTCAAACTAGACACTCTAATGTACTTGTCCTCTTGCTCAGTTGTGCACCGGGGCCTCCCACTCCTCTTTCTATTCTGGTTAGAGCCAGTTTGCGCTGTTCTGTGAAGGGAGTAGTACACAGCCCTGTACGAGATCTTCAATTTATTGGCAATTTCTCGCATGGAATAGCCTTCATTTCTCAGAACAAGAATAGACTAACAAGTTTCAGAAGAAAGGTCTTTGTTTCTGGCCATTTTTAGCCTGTAATTGAACCCACAAATGCTAATGCTCCAGATACTCAACTAGTCTAAAGAAGGCCAGTTTTATTGCTTCTTTAATCTGAAAAACAGTTGTCAGCTGTGCTAACATAATTGCAAAAGGGTTTTCTAATGATCAATTAGCCTTTTAAAATGACAAAATTGGATTACCTAACACAACGTGCCATTGGAAAACAGGAGTGATGGTTGCTGATAATGGGCCTCTGTACGTCAATGTAGATATTCCAAAATCTGCCGTTTCCAGCTACAATAGTCATTTACAACATTAACAATGTCTACATTGTATTTCTGATTAATTTGATGTTATTTTAATGGACAAAACATTTGCTTTTCTTTCAAAAACAAGGACATTTTAAGTGACCCCAAACTTTTGAATGGTAGTGTAAATATAAGCTCAGCAAAAAAAGAAACGGCCCCTTTTCAGGACCCTGTCTTTCAAAGATAATTTGTAAAAATCCAAATAACTTCACAGATCTTCATTGTAAAGGGTTTAAACACTGTTTCCCATGCTTGTTCAATGAACCATAAATAATTCATGAACATGCACTTGTGCAACGGTCCTTAAGACACTAACAGATTACAGACGGTAGGCAATTAAGGTCACAGTTATCAAAACTTAGGACACTAAAGAGGCCTTTCTACTGACTCTAAAAGACACCAAAAGAAAGATGCCCAGGGTCCCTGCTCACTTGCATGAATGTGCCTTAGGCATGCTGCAAGGAGGCATGAGGACTGCAGATGTGGCCAGGGCAATAAATTGCAATGTCCGTACTGTGTGACGCCTAAGACAGCGCTACAGGGAGACAGTACGGACAGCTGATTGTCCTCGAAGTGACAGACCACGTGTAACAACACCTGCACAGGATCGGTACATCCGAACATCACACCTGCGGGACAGGTACTGGATGGCAACAACAACTGCCCGAGTTACACCAGGAACGCACAATCCCTCCATCAGTGCTCAGACTGTCCATTCCCCCCAGAAATGTCTGGGAACTTGCAGGTGCCTTGGTGGAAGAGTGGGGTAACATCTCACAGCAAGAACTGGCAAATGTGGTGCAGTCCATGGGGAGGAGGTACACTGCAGTACTTAATGCAGCTGATGGCCACACCAGATACTGACTGTTACTTTTAATTTTGACCCCCCTTTGTTATATATATATATATATAGGAATAATAACATGCTTTCAGTGTTGAACGGCTAAAACCATATATAAAGTATGTAGAAAAATGATAATGGAGCTATGTATTTTTATAAATAATATAATCTTTGAGAACTAACAACCAGTCAGGGAGAATGAAAAATTCCAAAAATGTCATGGTATATTTTAGATGTTGTTATAAATTTTAAGTCACTCAGATAGCAAAAGAACAAGGCAAAAGCCATGGCAAAATGTGTAGAATTGCAGAAAACTAGCTTTAAACTGTAAAATGTCCTCTCCGCCCCATGACAAAATGTGCAGAATTGCAGGAAATTAACTTTATATCAGAAAAATGTTGTCTATGCAGCCAAGAGGCGGGCCTGTGAAATGTTTGGTCGGAGACCGCACCAATGGCCACACCCACTACCCTGCTCCCCCCCACGGTAACTTTGCCACTGCTGCTGAAAAATATCCTAGGGAAAACACTGGTGATTGTTTTCAATCAAAATGGTAATAAAAAAATACAAATAAATGCTTCTTAGCTAGAGCAATTTCTCAAGCAAGAATTTTGCTAGGGCTGTCTGGGAGTGGTCTGAGTGGGGAGGAGAAAACTGAAAACTTGCTGTTATTGGCAGAGAGGTTTGGAATTCTTTCTTATTGGTTAATTAGCTAATTTACCACCGGGTGATGTCACCAGGCAGGCCAAAACTCCCTCCCACCAAAACAGGCTGAAATTGCAGGTGGTCTTTTCAAACCGCTCTTAAGCTAAAAGGACATTGTCATCATTTTCACAATATCACAGTATTATTCCAACCTCATAGTGTAGAAATATATATATATATATAACAAACAGGGAAATCACGTTGTTGACTGCACTGGGACTTTAAAAGAGTGAAGAAGATGATGATTAATTAAGCAACAGAGGACGAAAATGAGAAAGATGGACATACCAATATAGTAGAGATAGCCCATCGAATCGTTCTGCCTCCTTAGGCAGCAGTGGCATCGCAGGGAAAGAGAAACTGAATCACTTTCTCTCACAGACAAACACACACACACACACACACATGGATAGAGGGCGATAAACTGACACCCACACAGACACACACACACAAATATTACACAGCCATGGAAGATGACAGCAGTCAGTTGTTTGGAGGGAGATGAGATGAGGCGCTAGCAGTTCAAACAGGGTCGGTGCTGTGTAACTGCAGAGAGAGAGAGAAAGAGACAGATTGAAATCCGCCTAGACAGAAAGAGAACACGCCTGCCTACCTTTACCACTAATCCCTCCTGATACCCGTCCATCACTGGCTGCCTCCCCTCACCTCTCCTTCCACTGTCGCTGGGCGTCAGGGAGTGTTACACACAATCTAAGAAACACACACACACACAGCCACAGCCACACACGACACACCCACATACTCACCTGAGCTGTACCTCTGTCCAATAAGCTATCATGGAGAGACAGATGGACTGAAAGGAGGGAGAACAGAAAAACAAATAGGTAAAACTACGCAACCATGCAATTAGGGAAAGAGAGATGGAATAAAAAAGTATGAAAAACAGAAAGGAAAAGAAAGACAGCACTGTTAAGCTGAGGTCCCTGTGGAGAGAGAGCCTAATGGGTAATACTAAACTACTCTAATTCCATGTGTCTCTGTCTACTACAGCTAGGTGAGTCATTTACTAGGAGTTGATTTTGACATCATAAAAAATCCTCATCAAAATCTGTCTATTTAAGCCTATGGTTTATTAAACTTGAGATGTATCTGGTATTTTGTATGGGATGCGTCTCAATCCACCACATGTCGGCCTTCTGCATTGGCGGTGGAAAGTGGCAGAGCTACAGGGCTGTTTGTCAGACCAGCAGGCATCACGAAATAGGTCTTCTTACAAAAACATCTGTTTGGGATGAGACTCTCATAGACATGATGGTGTTCTCCGTTTTGCTCTATGACCCCCACAAGCGTCACAGGACTCTCTGAGGGTAACCCAGTACCAGTTTAACTGATGGAAGTAGTTTTGTGCCAACAAAAAAAGGGGTTAAAAATGTGTCCAAAATGTTATTCTTTCCTGAACTTTAAAAACGCTTAAAAACCTTATTCCTCATTATTTATTTTTTGATTGTCTTTTTTGCCATTTATGAATGTGTTATTCAATGTATTTCTATGGGCTATAGTAGTAAAGGCCAAATTCAATATTTTATCCCATTTTAATGATTATTTTTTTCAACCTACAGGCGTCCTAAAATTCCATATCAAATAGCTAAATGATGCATGGTACGGCCATCTTAAAACAATTCCATAAGTTATCTTAGTAGAACACCCCCCCCCCCCCCCCCCCCCCATGGAGGCGAATCAGATAAGTAGGTACTAAAGCGCCAAACGAGTTTTGTCATGTTATGTTGTTAGTAGATGATCAAAAAGGAAGATAGCCAGTTATCTAAGTGCACCGGGCCATGCAAAACAGTATTCTCTCGTGAAATTAGAGTTCCTTAGAGTTTCCCAGCCATAGCCTGCCAAGGCTATATGCCTGTGATCGAAATCAACACAGGTAGGCATAACGTTATTGTTTTCAAATATGTATTGGCACTGGCAGTATTATTATTATCAACACTAAACAGACACTATAACTTAGACACTGTACAGCACAGGATATGGTCAGATGATAAATTGGCTTTATTCAGTGTGTCAAAATATTTATTCAAAAACAATGAGGACTCAGTATGATGTGGGTCTTTGCCGTCTTATGTGGACAGTGGCTTCACTCCTGTCGTGTATTCACTCGTGTGATCTTCTCTTGATGTCACTTTTCCGAACGCTTTTCCAACATTACTTCAGTCAAATGATCAAATAAAATATCCCAAAATACAAATGTAAAGTTTTACTTGTCGTATTGGGACTTTTAGTTGGAAGTTTGAAACCAATCAGAATGTTTAACAGCAAGCTAATTCTGCAATCTTCTCTTAAACAGTGATCAAACATGGGCAGTGTCAACCTGGTCTCAGAGCATTTTGTATTATTCTGTACGTAAATCCGATATACTCAATTTAGTATGGCATGTTATGTTTCGGATGGTATGTATTAATTTGTGTATGTCCATTATCCATTTGTATATGTGACAAATTGCAATTCGTATGATATGTTACAAATTATGTGGCTAACGTTAGCTAGGCTAGAAGATAGGGTTAATGGTTAAGGTTAGGAGTTAGATAAGGGTTAGCTAATATGCTAAGTAGTTGCAATGGAGCTAAAAAGTAGTAAGTAGTCTGCAAATTAGCTAAAATGCTAAAGTTGTCCATGAGATTTGAACACGAAACCTTTGAGTTGCTATACATTTGCGTTATACACCAACCTATCCAACCCGACCAACCACCCTCCTTTGTTTAAGTAATCTTTTGTCTTATGTAATCGTACGAAACGTAACATATCATACCAATTGAGTGTCTCGGATTACATTTACTATGTTACGTCTCGTCTATGAGACCAGTCTGGCAGTGTATATTTAACCGACAGAAAATGAATGGTGATGGACTGCGCTATTAGTATGCATAGGAGGCCTACAGTATTGAAGTGCTATTCTGAACTGTTTTAAATCAATGTACAGGTAACTGCCAAAATAATGAATACACCTGAGTAAATGAAGTGTTTGCTTCCACATAGGTGTGGTTCCTGAGTTAATTAGGAAATGAACTTCCCATCATGCTTAGGGTCATGTATAAAAATGCTGGGCACCCCATTATTTTGGCTACCATGGCTATGCTCCCATAAGATGACAATGCCCCCATCCAAAGGGCACGAGTGGTCACAATGTAAACCATATGCCATGGCCATCACAGTTACCAGCTGTTCTGGCTCGTGGTGGCCCAACGTCCTATTAAGACACTTTATGTTGATGTTTCCTTTATTTTGACAGTTACCTGTAGCTATACTGTTTGGAATTGTTAAAGTGTGTAAAATCTATGTAGCCTAACAAAGGTTCTTAGGATAGGCCTAAGGCAGGGTCCAGACCTAATCTAGGCACTGCCGGTCACGGAAGTCACAAGAATTAGGTTGTGTTGCATGCATCAACCAATGGTTGCGTACCACATCATCGACTGCGCCGTCGGGCACCAGATTGCTATAACATATGATTTGGTAATGCTGCATTTGTGACAAAGTGGGAAGGTGGTATTCACCACATACGACTGTGAAGCATCCATTTGAACGCCCCTCTAACTCGTAATTACTGGTGGGAAACTCGTCTATCATCCTTGAGCTCCAACCTCTCCCACATGCTGATCTCTGACGTCACCTACTAAGGAAATGGCCTCTAAAAGCATTTTCAAGCAGTTAAATGTAACAAAACATTCTTTATAAAAAAGCAATGTATTAATATAGTTTTTGAACACTATTATTTGTTTACAAGCATGATAGCTGTAATTTTAGTTTATGGTTGCCGCAGTTTGTTGGCCATTAGCCAATCTGCGTTTCTCAACGTGTTCAAAGCAGTGAATGCATCCAACTGGTGTTTACCGCTTCACACACTGTTAATTACTACCTTCCCACATGGTTATCAATGCAGCATTAGCTGATACGTAAAATACCTATCCAGGCGTTGTAAGATCTGGCATGCATCAGCAACGTCTGAGCAGGGGAACACGACCATCACTTACTTGGCTGGCTGTTGCTAAGTCCACAGCCAGCTGTGAATACTTACAGATCAATACATGCGCCCTCATTTTGGAGCAAACAGGTGGCGGTCATAGCCTTATATAGACAACTCTAGTGCCCAAAAGCCTGTTTTAGCATGGGCAGCGCTATTGAGGACTTTCACAATTTTGAAGTAGTCAACTGGTTCGGACTTCCTTTGAGTTTAGGAATGATCACATAATTCCATCCAGGTCATCAGGAGGGATCAGGCAATGAATTATACTTGTGAGGAAACATTCCATAACTGCAGGTGGCAGTAAATTGCCAACCTTGGCTTTATACCTGTTCAAATAACACACTCCAAGTGGTAGTATGCACCCTTTCAGTTTGCTTACCAACTCATAGAAGTAGCAGAAGAATAAACTGTACTACTTCAAAATGAAGATGGCCTCATTGGTGCTGCCTATGTGCTCACAGAGGGCATAATGGGACAGATACAAAGAAGAGTCCTTGAAGGTTAGTGCTATCCGGGGTCCTTGGGATGTCCCTACCTTAACCCCTACCATAACCATTTTAAATGTCAACTTCAATGGGTAGGGAAGTCCTAAGGATCCCGGACTGCAAGGACCTTGACTACCTCTATGGTGGTGGTGCAGTCTCCTTCATACATGCACCCAATCAGAACACACAAGCAATTAATTCAAATGGACCAATATGCTCTCAGTACAAAATCACATGATTACCCACCATTTTCTGCAATTCAGGGAACCACCACCCTGTTACAGTTTAATAGCTGATTAACTATATCAAAGCTTATGGATATACTGACAAGACACATGTCGCTCCACACTAACAATGGGAGTAGTCCACAAAGCGCACAGCGGACTGTCTAGCTCCAACTGCCTGTATTTAATGGAGAGAGATGTAGTGGTGTAAAGTACTAAAGTAAAAATACTTTAAAGTACTACTTAAGTCTTTTTTTGGTATCTGCTCTCAAACTAATACACATGCTTGTGAATATTTCCTGACAAATCTTTCCCAGACTAGCTGTCTTGGTTTTCTGATAACTTGATATTTTATATTTATATTTTTGACAACTTTTACTTCACTACATTCCTAAAGAAAATAATGTACTTTTTACTCCATACATTTTCCCTGACACCCAAAAGTACTCATTACATTTTGAATGCTTAACAGGACAGGAAAATGGTCCAATTCACGGACTTATCGAGAACACATGGTCATCCCTTCTGCCTCTGATCTGGCAGTCTCACTAAACACAAATGCATCTTTTGTAAATGATGTCTGAGTGTTGGAGTTTTCCTCTGGCTATCCATACATTTTAAAAACAAGAAAATTGTGCTGCTTGCTTTGCTTAATAGAAGGAATTTGAAATGATTCATACTTTTACTACTTCTTGAATTTATTTTGGGCAACAGACATATACAACAAAATGCAAAATGTGGACCCAGAGGATATCACTTGTAAGTATTAATTAAAACATTATTTCCAAAGTGATCCTCTGGTAAAAACAATAACACATAATGATTAAAAGACAAGACAAAATTACACACAACCATAAATACATTCATTTATATTGTCATCCTAAAAAGTGTCACTATGGACTGCACTTCTCCCTAACCTTAAAAATCAAACACATTAATTTCACATTAAAACAATTTATTAATTGTACATCATACGATCATTCAAATAAATACACCTGACCAGCAGAAGGGGCACAAGGGGCAGTGGAGTGGTTTCCCTTACTTAAACAACCTTGTCCAAATGAAAGACTTAAGTATATTTAGAACCAAATACTTTTAGACTTTTACTCAAGTATTATTTTACTGGGTGACTTTTACTTGAGTCATTTTCTATTAAGATAAACACTTTTACTCAAGTATGACAATTGGGTACTTTTTCCACCACTGGAGAGATGCTATGCTACTGGCCTCATTACCATGAATATGCATATCCATCTCGAGATCAATTTAAACTTCAATATAAAGTGGGGTTTTTTCAAAGTTGCCCGAGATGTCACGTCTACTACTTAAATCAGTTCATCATAAGCATTACAAAACGTATATTTAATCAAATAAACCTCACGTAGTAAATAAGACATTCATTTTTTTTTGACGAAATTCGGTCGGCACTGATTGACCTGCATAGAAATAAATCCTTGTTTGGTGGGCGAAACAACTAAAAAACGCCACCTGCTGGAGGGAGTCAGATTTTCAGCCGAATTGGGCTTCTCTCTTCAGCTCTCATTGCATTCAAATCAACTTCCCACACGTTTTCTCTGAATACATTTTCTGCAAACAAAAGCGATACAGATTTAGTATTTAAGGGCTATTCCAATAATTATAATTGTGAATGTGTGTTAACATGCAAGTTGTGAATGCGGGTGAAGACTCAAGTAGCCTACTACAGTAGATGGCGAAAGGAGAAATTTAGACCATCTACTGTAGCTTTTGATACTATTACCTGTGTTGAATGCATTTCTTCTATGTATAATCATATTTGGAATTTGGGTGTACTAATTTGCTAAATTATCGTGTGTTAAATAGCTAATTATTTATCAAGAAAGGTTAAGGGAAAGGGAATGGCTGTCGGTGTGGCCATGAGGTGGGGGTAAGATGGAGGACATGGAAAAAAAGGAGAAAAGTGGAACATGTTTTGAGTTAATATGGAGTGGTGGATCACACAGACCTTTTGGAAGAGCTACAGAAGGAAATTGAACATGACGAGAGTGAGGGTGAATTAACTGCGGTGGCAGCTGCGGTGAAGACCGCTGAGTTTGAGCCTCACCTTGATGATGACAAAGATATTCCTGGCCCAGTGAGAGTGAGATTTTTTTGCCTTATGGATCTGATTCCTAGATGTGAGAAGTGTGCAGGAAGACATGAGTCAAAGAAATGTCGTATCGGTGGAAAAAGTTGTGTGTGTAAACTGTAGGGGTACCCATGGTGCTGGAGATCAGAGGTGTCCAATGATAGAAAGGCAGTATGAGGTTGCCAGGATCAGAGTAGTGCACAAAAGTGTCCTATGCTGAAATAGTGAAGAGAGTAGTAGAGGAAGATGGGTCCAGGGTGAGGGTTCTTAAGAGGATCCCTATGAGTAGGCAGAGGCCAATAGAGTGATCGGAATAACCTGTGCTTTGGTAAGGTTGTTTTTGTTTGGCGCTCATGGCCATGGTTGTCAAGTACCGCAGGAATGACACGGAAATCAGAGAGGATAGATGTGGTGGCAGCTGCAGAGAAGTACTTGGGTGTACAAGATTATACTGCTGAAGAGTTACAAGATGTTTTGAACAGGATCAGATGGGGCCAAAGTAGTTAGTTGGTAAGGCAATTCTTTTTGTATTTGTATTTTTTTCACAAACTGTAATGAATTCATACTGTACTACAGATTAGTAGGCTGATACACAGCCAATACAGTAGGTGGCGGTATGCACCTAAAATATTTGAAGAAAAAAAAGAGCTGACGGAGAAATAGCACTGCCCGGAACCTATGATTATGATCCTCGTATCAAGGGGGGACGTTAAACCGCTGGACCATGCTTTTCTTATGTTTTGTAATGTACAATCCAAGGGTGTGTGGCAGCTGAATTTACTTGGTGAGTTATTAACTTTGGGCAGTATCAACGCGACCTTGGCGGTATGAGCAGTTACAATTTATATGTAGTTTGTAGCTACCAAAGCAATTTACCCGTAGCTAGCTACATTAGCCTGCGCATGTTTACTAATGAATAATTGTTTCCTATGGAATTTTTCTAAACGAACAGTAGTTAGCTAGTATATTGTCTTGTGTAGCTAAATTAGCGAGATAATATTAAGGGTTTTCTCAACGCTCTATCACATCGGCAGTATTGAGAATATTCTGGCCAACCATGTCTCTCTGTCCCTTTTTTTTCACAGCTCAATGGGTAACGTTAATTTTACTCTACTGTTATGTCTTGTTAGCTAGCAGATTGTGACCGGCCAGTGATGCTCCATTACCCTTACATGATAAGTACCGTTTGGCGTAGTTCAGAATTTTCGACCAACCTTAACTTTGGGATAACTTCGTTCTCGATTCGGCCAAACACGTATCTTCTAACATGTATTTCCGTTTCCAGTTGCAGGTTTTTCGTTTGAATTTAGAAAATGCTTCGTTTATTAAATATGTACTATACAGAAATCGCTCAGCCATTTCCTGGTTGTTAAAATTTGAATAGTACCCCTAATTTCAGTTTGTGACAACAAGAAAGTACTGTATAGTGTAGGGAATCATTTTACCATCTAAACCGCTGTGAAATGTATTTTCCATAACCAAAAATGCAGTGGCGTAAAGTACTTAAGTAAAAATACTTTAAAATACTACTTAAGTCGTTTTTTGAGGGGGTATCTGTACTTTACTTTACTATTTATATTTTTGACAACTTTTACTTTACTACATTCATAAAGAAAATGATGTACTTTTTACTCCATACATTTTCCCTGACACCCACAAGTACTTGTTACATTTTGAATGCTTAGCAGGACAGGAAAATTGTCTAATTCGCGCAGGTTACTTTTACTTGAGTCATTTTCTTTTTTTAAGCTATCTTTTACGGCAAAATGTTTGTATTTTCAGCTCTTTGAAGCTGGTGTACCAAACAAAGTAAAACGCACAAAAACAAAAGTTACGAATGGGAAGTATAGAAGTAATGCACATAGAACAGATATACAGCTTCTTAGACTTGCTTTCAATGAGAATGACAGATCTATAATGCACATTTGTATGTGAATATGGCTGGGTCGTCCAAAAACGTACACATTGCAGCTTTAAAGAAATCAATGTTTTGCTCCATGAACTAATCCAACCTTGTGTTCCACCATCTTGTCTATTTTAACTCTTCTCTCATTGATCGAGACAGTTGTCATGACATGCGGCACTTTGGTGACCCACCTGTCTCAATCATTGGACTAGTTTTAGTGGTGAATGCAACAGACTGTTGATGACACAGGGGGTTGTTGGTACCTTAATTGGGGAGAACGGGCTTGTGGTAATGACTGGAAATACATCAAACACAGCTATTCCATTTGCTCCATTCCAGCCATTATTGAGCTGTTCTCCCCTCAGCAGCCTCCTGTGGTTGATGAAAGTCGAGGAGTGAAGTCGGGGGAGGTGTATCTGCAACAGCCGAAAGTCAGACACTGATGTGGTTTTCCAACCGCAGTGCAACATGACAGTGTTTATAAAAGTTGTTCTCTCCAACCCCCATATCACACACTCACAAACTGAAAATGTGTGTCTATTGTACATAAATTGATGAGAGCATTATATTACATTCATTTGTACATATCCACTGTATACATGAATTGCGGCAGAGTTGGTTCCTGTTTGTCACTGGTCATGTTCGCATCAAAAACACCTTAATGATTGATTGACAATTGAGCCTCCCACAATGCAGGTGATGAATGCAACACACTTTAAAAGGCCGACTTGACAAAACTGAAAAGCTTGAACGCCCAATGAAAGAAGATATAAATAGCTTCAATATACATTTATAAATAGGCAAGATGGCAGCGTACACATTATTGGATTACTTCATGGAGCAAAAAAACAAACATTTATTTTAATAACTGAGCATTTTCTAAATTCAAACAAACCACCTGCAACTGGACACTGACATTTTAGAAGATATTTTTGGGGCGAGTCGAGAACGAAGATAGTATCGCCAACTTAAGCTTTGTGGAAAATTCTGTGCTACGCCAAACAGTACTTATCCTGTAAGGGCTAATGGAGCATCACATTAGCTAGCAGATTGCAACAGGCTAATGTCTTACTAGCTAGCGAAGGGTTTTGCTTCCTTGCTTTACCAAATATGTTTGATAAAGTCAGGTTTTATCTGTGTTTTTACCAGTGACAGGTTATTGTAGTGCAGTGAACCGGCATTAGCTACAGTTGAAGTCAGAAGTTTACATACACCTTAGCCAAATACATTTAAACTCAGTTTTTCACAATTCCTGACATTTAATCCTTGTAAAAATTCCCTGTCTTAGGTCAGTTAGGATCACCACTTTATTTTAAGAATGTGAAATGTCAGAATAATAGTAGAGAGAATGATTTATTTCAGCTTTCATTTCTTTCATCACATTCCCAGTGGGTCAGAAGTTTACATGCACTCAATTAGTATTTGGTAGCATTGCCTATAAATTGTTCAACTTGGGTCAAATGTTTCGGGTAGCCTTCCACACGCTTCCCACAATAAGTTGGGTGACTTTTGGCCCATTCCTCCTGACAGAGCTGGTGTAACTGAGTCAGGTTTGTAGGCCTCCTTGCTCGCACATGCTTTTTCAATTGAGGTCAGGGCTTTGTGATGGCCACTCCAATACCTTGACTTTGTTGTCCTTAAGTCATTTTTCCACAACTTTGGAAGTATGCTTGGAGTCATTGTCCATTTGGAAGACCCATTTGCGACCAAGCTTTAACTTCCTGACTGATGTTTTGATGTTGCTTCAGTATATCCACATAATTTTCCTCCCTCATGATGCCATCTATTTTGTGAAGTGCACCAGTCCCTCCTGCAGCAAAGCACCCCCACAACATGATGCTGCCACCCCTGTGCTTCACGGTTGGGATGGTGTTCTTCGGCTTGCAAGCCTCCACCTTTTTCCTCCAAACATAACGATGGTCATTATGGCCAAACAGTTCTATTTTTGTTTCATCAGACCAGAAGACATTTCTCCATGTGCAGTTGCAAACCGTAGTCTGGCTTTTTTATGGCGGTTTTGGAGCAGTGGCTTCTTCCTTGTTGAGCGGCCTTTCAGGCTATGTCGATGTAGGACTCGTTTTACTGTGGATATAGATACTTTTGTACCTGTTTCCTCCAGCATCTTCACAAGGTCCTTTGCTGCTGTTCTGGGATTGATTTGCACTTTTCGCACCAAAGCACGTACATCTCTAGGAGACAGAACGTGTCTCCTTCCTGAGCGGTATGACAGCTGTGTGGTCCCATGGTGTTTATACTTGCATGCTATTGTTTGTAGAGATGAACGTGGTACCTTCAGGCATTTGGAAATTCCTCCCAAAGATGAACCAGACTTGTGGAGGTCTACAATTTTTTTCCCTGAGGTCTTGGCTGGTTTCTTTTGATTTTCCCATGATGTCAAGCAGAGGTACTGAGTTTGAAGTTAGGCCTTGAAATACATCCACAGGTACACCTCCAATTGACTCAAATTATGTCAATTAGCCTATCAGAAGCTTATAAAGCCATGACATTTTATGGAATTTTCCAAGCTGTTTAAAGGTACAGTCAACTTAGTGTATGTAAACTTCTGACCCACTGGAATTGTGATACTGTGAATTATAAGTGAAATAATCTTTCTATAAACATGTCATGCACAAAGTAGATGTACTAACCGACTTGCCAAAACTATAGTTTAACAAGAAATGTGTGGTGTGGTTGAAAAACAACTTTTAATGACTCTAACCTAAGTGTAACCTTCCGACTTCAACTGTAGCTAGACTGGTTGTTATGCCTTAACACTGCTGAAGTGGTGCTGTCAGTTTAGTCAAATCTATCCCTGAACCTATCAGTAATCAACATGAAGGTTTAGTTAGTTCCGAAACATTCACACATTTTAATGTTTTCACACCCAGGTGAACCCAGATAGGAGCAGCATCTGACTCGACTGAAGCTTGAACTTATAAACCCACTGCAGTCATGCTACTCCCCATCCTTGTCCGTGAGTCCCTATGCTGCTCAAAGAACTCTGTTTTACTGACATCCTCAAACATACAGACCTGTATCAGGGGTCTTCAGGGCAAGGGAGCCAGGGGCCTCCACAGCTACGCCCAGTGGTTCCTCTGTAGGAGGGTCCCCTCACGCCTCAACACCCAAATACGGGGGGTCAAGAGTCGGAAGAGCCAGACCAAGCAGCAGGAGGATGAGTGGAGGAAGAGGAACAAGACGGTGCTGACGTATATCACTGCTGCAGGGGTGGGGATGATCGGCATGTCCTACGCTGCTGTACCCCTCTACAGACTCTACTGCCAGGTAGGAACAGAATCATATATTTAGAGTGTATGGACATTAAGGTTTCTGCATTATGTATTTACATGACACTGTAATTCAAAATGGCATCCATGTTAAACTATATGGTAGGAGAGCAGAGAGAGACCCAGAGAGACATACAATGTTTCATATAGTAGTACTGCCACTTGAAGATTTTTAATGTATTATTTGATATTTTGTTTGTGGAGGTAGATATAGTAGCACATCGCAAATTGTTGGTTTGCTTACAAGTCATTATAGAAGCCTTCATGAAATCTGGAGCTAAGTATTACAAGAAGACCTGAAAATAGTGGGTGAAAGATGGATTTATTAGATAGCTGAGTGTCTCATCTGTTGTGTGTCTGTCTCTAGGCGTCCGGTCTGGGTGGGACGGCGGTGGCAGGTCACGATGCAGAGCAGGTGGAGACAATGACGCCGGTGATGGACCGCATCATCAAGATCACCTTCAACGCTGACACACACGCCAGCATGCAGTGGAACTTCCGGCCGCAGCAGTCCGAGATATACGTAAGACATACTTAAAATAGTGCTCACTCGCTCTCCCTCCACACACACACCCAGTAAGGAGGATACATTAGAAGACTGACATTAAAACCATTACTTTTAGCAGAAAACAAATCCTTATTGTGTGTTACAATAGAGGTGTTTTGTGTGTTTTAGTTATCTTATTATTATTATGTTTTTTGAACAGGGACAATGAACAACAAAACATAACTTTCAGTACACTTGAGGAAAGATATGTTGTACCAGATTTAGCCAACAGCTAATATCCATCAGCAGTCCCCGGGCAGGTGAACATTTAAACAAGAAAAACATTATATATGGACATATAGATACGTTTCCACAATGAAGTCAAGACATTGGTCACGAGTGTGTATGTGTGTGTTGTTACAATAGGTATTTTATTGTGTGTGTTACAATAGAGGTATCTTATTGCGTATGTTGTGTTCCAGGTGGTTCCAGGAGAGACTGCCCTGGCCTTCTACAGAGCCAAGAACCCCACAGACAAACCTGTTATTGGGATCTCCACCTACAACGTAGTGCCCTTTGAGGCTGGACAGTACTTCAACAAGATACAGGTACTAATGAACATGTAGTCCATGTCATTTATTTTATTTAAAAAATATATATATTTATATTTCACCTTTATTTAACCAGGTAGGCTAGTCGAGAACAGGTTCTCATTTACAACTGCGACCTGGCCAAGCTAAAGCAAAGCAGTTCGACACATACAACAACACAGTTACACATGGAATAAACAAACATGCAGTAGAAAAAGTCTATATACAGTGTGTGCAAATGAGGTAAGATAAGGGAGGTAAGGCAATAAATAGGCCATGGTGGCGAAGGAATTACAATATACCAATTAAACACTGGAGTGAACCGATGTGCAGAAGATGAATGTGCAAGTAGAGATACTGGGGTGCAAAGGAGCAAGATAATAAATACAGTATTGGAATGAGGTAGTTGGATGGGCTATGTACAGGTGCAGTGATCTGTGAGCTGCTCTGATAGCTGGTGCTTAAAGCTAGTGAGGGAGATATGAGTCTCCAGCTTCAGTGATTTTTGCAGTTTGTTCCTGTCATTGGCAGCAGAGAACTGGAAGGAAAGGCGGCCAAAGGAGGAATTGGCTTTGGGGGTGACCAGGGAGATATACCTGCTGGAGTGCGTGCTATGGGTGGGTGCTGCTTTGGTGACCAGTGAGCTGAGATAAGGCGAGGCTTTACCTAGCAAAGACTTGTAGATGACCTGGAGCCAGTGGGTTTGGCGACGAGTACGAAGCGATGGCCAGGCAACGAGAGAGTACAGGGCGCAGTGATGGGTAGTATATGGGGCTTTGGTGACAAAACGGATGGCACTGTGATAGACTGCATCCAGTTTGTTGAGTAGAGTGTTGGAGGCTATTTTGTAGATGACATCGCCGAAGTCGAGGATCGGTAGGATGGTCAGTTTTACGAGGGTATGTTTGGCAGCATGAGTGAAGGATACTTTGTTGCCGAAATAGGAAGCCGATTCTAGATTTCATTTTGGATTAGAGATGCTTAATGTGAGTCTGGAAGGAGAGTTTATAGTCTAACCAGACACCTAGGTATTTGTAGTTGTCCACATATTCTAAGTCAGAACCGTCCAGAGTAGTGATGCTGGATGGGCGGGCAGGTGCAGGCAGTGATCGGTTGAAGAGCATGCATTTAGTTTTACTTGCATTTAGGAGCAGTTGGAGGCCACGGAAGGAGAGTTGTATGGCGTTGATGCTCGTCTGGAGGTTAGTTAACACAGTGTCCAAAGAAGGGCCAGAAGTATATAGAATGGTGTCATCTGCGTAGAGGTGGATCAGAGAACCACCAGCAGCAAGAGCGACATCATTGATGTATACAGGGAAGAGAGTCAGCCCGAGAATTGAACCCTGTGGCACACCCATAGAGACTGCCAGAGGTCCGGACAACAGGCCCTCCGATTTGACACACTGAACTCTATCAGAGAAGTAGTTGGTGAACCAGGCGAGGCAGTCATTTGAGAAACCAAGGCTGTTGAGTCTGCCGATAAGAATGTAGTGTAGTGATTGACAGTCGAAAGCCTTGGCCAGGTCAATGAATACGGCTGCACAGTAATGTCTCTTATCGATGGCGGTTATGATATCGTTTAGGACCTTGAGCGTGGCTGAGGTGCACCCGTGACCAGCTCTGAAACCAGATTGCATAGCGGAGAAGGTACGGTGGGATTCGAAATAGTCCGTAATCTGTTTGAACAGGCTAGTAATAGGGTTGCAACAATTTCGGCAGATAATTTTAGAAAGAGAGGGTCCAGATTGTCTAGCCCGGCTGATTTGTAGGGGTCCAGATTTTGCAGCTCTTTCAGAACATCAGCTATGTGGGTGAAGGAGAAATGGGGGACGCTTGGGCGAGTTGCTGTGGGGGGTGCAGGGCAGTTGACCGGGGTAGCCAGGTGGAAAGCATGGCCAGCCGTAGAAAAATGCTTATTACAATTCTCAATTATAGTGGATTTATCGGTGGTGACAATGTTTCCTAGCCTCAGTGCAGTGGGCAGCTGGGAGGAGGTGCTCTTATTCTCCATGGACTTTACAGTGTTCCAGAACTTTTTTGAGTTTGTGCTACAGGATGCAAATTTCTGTTTGAAAAAGCTAGCCTTAGGTTTCTTAACTGCCTGTGTATATTGGTTCCTTACTTCCCTGAAAAGTTTCATATCACGGGGGCTATTCGATGCTAATGCAGTACACCACAGGATGTTTTTGTGCTGGTCAAGGGTAGTCAGTTCTGGAGAGAACCAAGGGCTATATGTGTTCCTGGTTCTACATTTTTTGAATGGGGCATGCTTATTTAAAATGGTGAGGAAGGCACTTTTAAAGAATAACCAGGCATCCTCTACTGATGGGATGAGGTCAATATCCTTCCAGGATACCCGGGCCAGGCTGATTTGAAAGGCCTGCTTGCTGAAGTGTTTTTGGGAGCGTTTGACAGTGATGAGGGGTGGTCGTTTGACCGCGGACCCATTACGGATGCAGGCACTGAGGCAGTGATCGCTGAGATCTTGGTTGAAAACAGCAGAGGTGTATTTGTAGGGCGAGTTGGTTAGGATGATATCTATGAGGGTGCCCGTGTTTATGGATTTGGGGTTGTACCTGGTAGGTTCATTGGTAATTTGTGTGAGATTGAGGGCATCAAGCTTAGATTGTAGGATGGCCGGGGTGTTAAGCATGTCCCAGTTTAGGTCACCTAGCAGCACGAGCTCTGAAGATAGATGGGGGGGCAATCAATTCACATATGCTGTCCAGGGCACAGCTGGGGGCAGAGGGTGGTCTATAGCTAGCGGCAACGGTGAAAGACGTGTTTCTGGAAAGGTGGATTTTTAAAAGTAGAAGTTCGAATTGTTTGGGTACAGACCTGGATAGTAAGACAGAACTCTGCAGGCTGTCTCTGCAGTAGATTGCAACTCCACCCCTTTAGCAGTTCTATCTTGTCGGAAATGTGTACCAAACTGTTGAGGTATTGTGCCAGTCTGTTAAGAGGGATCAAATTCATATGCAGGACCAATGTACAGTATGTGTGTTGAGTTGCCTTATGACATTGTTTGACAGAGTCACTACATTTACATTGTAGTCATTTATCAGATTGTCTTTTCCTGGGCGACTTACAGGAGCAATTGGGCTTAAGTGTCTTGCTCGAGCATATCAACAGATTTTTCACTTAGTCGTCTTGGGGATTCGAACCAGCGACCTTTCGGTTACTGGCCCAATGCTTTTAACCACTAGGCTACTTGCCGCCAGTACTAGGACTATTTGCTCTAAATTACTTATTTGGAGGAAGAAATGTTGATTAAGTAACGTATCTCCTCGCATACTAGTCTGTCATGAAAAATAGTCTGTCAGGCATTGACGAGCCTTGCATTGCCAGACATCACGTAAACGGCTGGGGGCAAAGCCGGACATTGACATGCATATTTATTTAACTAGGCAAGTCAGTTAAGAACAAATTCTTATTTTCAATGACGGCCTAGGAACATTGGGTTAACTGCCTTGTTCAGGGGCAGAACGACAGATTTGTGCCTTGTCAGCTCGGGGATTCAAACTTGCAACCTTTCGGTTACTAGTCCAACGCTCTAACCACTAGGCTATCCTGCCGCCCCATATTGAGGCTGTGTCTGATTTTTACACACTTGTGTTGAGTCATTATCGCCAATGGCAATCAGTGTAGATCAGGCTGGCTGAACTATACGGAATTCACCAAAAGTAAAATTCAAAGCAAGAACAAACTTGCATTTTTTTCTCCATGTGCATCTCTTCATTGATCTTCAGTCTGCAATACTTTTTTGGGGTAAGCACTGCAGCTCACATCAGTGTTGTAGTACTCGAGACAGGTCTCACTTTAGGTGGTCTTGAACACAACACTGGCTCACATACAGCTTCATCTACATTATTTAGTTTGTTGTGGGGACTCCTGACCTAAATTGAACCTCTGATATTTACCTCCATATCGAGTCTCTCTGATGTTTAACATGCGTATCTCTTCTCCCCTCCCAGTGTTTCTGTTTTGAGGAGCAGCGGTTGAACCCTAAAGAGGAAGTGGACATGCCCGTGTTCTTTTACATCGACCCTGAGTTTGACGAGGACCCGCGTATGGCCCGTGTCGACACCATCACCCTCTCATACACCTTCTTCGAGGCCAAGGAGGGACAGAAACTACCCCTCCCAGGATATAGTCCGATTTCCCTACACAGCTGAAGATTGGCCACATACTATTTACTGTTCTCCTCAGAGCTGCTGAGTTAGTCCAATATATACAGGCATTCAATCCATAGATTGGATTTAGTGCTGAGACACATTTCGTCACTACAGGATGTTACAGAAAATGTTAAGGTGTGTGTATTAGACACAGATGATTGCTGTAATATCAGTCATCCATCCCTGAATCAGAGAATGCAAAGATAATATACGAAAATGATAATGTACAGAGAAGGGGTTATGTAAAAATGTTGTCCATGTGATGAATAGTTAACTTATCAAGTGTCTTTAAGACTGCACAGTGTTCTTCAATCAAATAAATTATGATTTGAGCTTTGAGGACTAATCACTGTTCTATTCCCCCCCCCATTTAAGGGTCAATTTATCCCTCTGAACTTTGTAAATGCCTTGTGTGTTTGTATTGCTGCAATTTCACCACTAGAGGTCATCACTAATCATGGAAGCGTATACCTGCCGAATGATACGTCAATATCATGTTTGCCATTTATTTTCCCATTTACCTGCTCTTAATCGGTGACAATTCAAAGACAAATGTGTTGTTCTCTGAGAACTTTCATCTGAGAATATCCCCACAATCTCTAAAGTTTTCCTTTTCAATTTCTACCATGGTTGTGCTTATTCTTTCTTTTAGAAACATTTCATTTTGGGCCTGTCCATATAACAATTTACATTTGTAAAGTGCTTTTCATCATACAGGAATAATCGGTATATAAAATAGTAAAAAAAAAAAAAAAAAACCCTTGGGGTACCAGTCAAGTTTGGACACCTACTCATTCAATAGTTTTTTTTTTTATTTTTTACACCAGCTTGATGATCCTAAACTCCTCCTGTGTTTTGATCTCTGTAGCCACCTATGATTTTCAACCCTGGATGAGAAACAAGAGAGAAGTAAGGGTAACACTTTACACTACCGGTCAAAAGTTTTAGAACACCTACTCATTCAAGGGTTTTTCTTTATTTTTACTATTTTCTACATTGTAGAATAATAGTGAAGACATCAAAACTATGAAATAACACATATGGAATCATGTACTAACCAAAAAAGTGTTAAACTCAATTTAAACAGCACCTCCAGCCTTTCACTGATCTCTTCAAGTTCGCTGGAGAGATCGACCATCTGCTTCTCAACCTTAGCCCTGGCATCATGCTCAGCCTCAATTTCCTCCTCCAGTTCCTCAATACGGGCCTAGAACAGGGGGCAGGAGCAGGGGGGATGAATACTACAATACAGTAAAAAGCACCATCTTTACAATGTTAAGAAGCATAAGCAAGAAGCACCATCTTTCAAGCCACTGAGCCATCAGAAGCCACCAGGAAAAATGTGTGCTACCTGAACAAATGTCAGTTTTTTTCAGGAAATTATTCAGGTGTGCTTTCCTGTACTTGAGTTTAGATCTCGTAATGTACCTGGAGTTCCTTGATCTCTTTCTGGAGCTGAGCTCCCAGAGACTGCTCATCCTCAATCTTGCTGTGGCCTTGGTCAGAATGTTGGCTTTGTCCTTCTCTCCTTGCCAGTCGTCCAGTGTCTGCTTGTGGGACTCTTGGAAGGCTTTCTTCTCCTTGGTCAGCTTGGCAGCACTGTCAGGTGTTTGGAACAATATACTTTTCAAACACAACCAATTTCCACAGTTGGCTCTTCGGTATTTTTGTAGATATTACCCATTTTATACATAGAAATTGACAATGTAGGTCTTTAACCAAACACAGACCTCCTTTGGGATTGCACATTAGAAAATCACCAGCAGACGGAGTCAAATACATTTTGGTGGTGCTCATAACATTTATCATAACTTTGATATACTTGTAGAGTATATTGTTCCAAACAACAGCTAAATCAAGAAGGGTACTTTTGAGATATTAACATTTGTAATGTTTAATACATTAATGTGATTTTTTTTATTTCAGAATGTTGACATACTCCATATTTGAGAGCAAACTATAAGGAGTATAATGACAGCAAAAGTTGGCTGTATCATGTATGGTTTACAGATCATAAGGTCTTACATGGGGGTGTGGAAAGGGGTCTAAAATGTCCACTTTCATCATGATTAAAAATAGTTTGTGATTCAAATGTAAAAAGCATGTCAAACATCCTTCCTCCCAATTAAGTTACTATGTCAGAACTGCCAGAACAATCTGACATACCAAAAATATTTTTGACCTAAGCTGGTGTGGAATTGCTTAATAATAAGGCTGGGCAGATCTGGTTCCACCTCAGAGTATGGTTGTGGATAGCTGGAGGAGACCTGCTGGAGGAGACCTGCGGGAGGAGACCTGCTGGAGGAGACCTGCTGAAAGGATATGCAAATCTAATTTTATTGCCCACATACACATGGTTAGCAGATGTTAATGCAAGTGTAGCGAAATGCTTGTGCTTCTAGTTCTGGCCGTGCAGTAATATATAACAAGTAATCTAACAATTTCACAACAACTACCTTATACACACAAGTGTAAATGAATGAATAAGAATGTGTACATATAAATATATGGCCGAACTGCATAGGCAAGATGCAGTAGATGGTATAGAGTACAGTATATACATATGAGATGAGTAATGTAGGGTATGTAAACATTATATAAAGTGACATTGTTTAAAGCGACTAGTGATACATTTATTACATCCAATTTTTAATTATTAAAGTGGCTAGAGATTTGAGTCAGTATGTTGGCAGCAGCCATTCAATGTTGGTGATGGCTGTTTAACAGTCTGATGGCCTTGAGATAGAAGCTTTTTTCAGTCTCTCGGTCCCAGTTTTGATGCACCTGTACTGACCTCGCCTTCTGGATGACAGCGGGGTGAACAGGCAGTGGCTCGGGTGGTTGTTGTCCTTGATGATCTTTTTGGCCTTCCTGTGACATCCGGTGGTGTAGGTGTCCTGGAGGGCAGGCAGTGTGCCCCCGGTGATGCGTTGTGCAGACCTCACTACCCTCTGGAGAGCCTTACAGTTGTGAGCGGAGCAGTTGCCGTACCAGGCGGTGATACAGCCCGACAGGATGCTCTCGATTGTGCAT
The DNA here is from genome assembly GCF_901001165.1 of Salmo trutta. Classification (NCBI taxonomy): domain Eukaryota; kingdom Metazoa; phylum Chordata; class Actinopteri; order Salmoniformes; family Salmonidae; genus Salmo; species Salmo trutta. The sequence goes on along the minus strand of NC_042974.1, from coordinate 51,427,604 downwards.
CTGTAAAAGTTTGTGATTGTTTTTGGTGACAAGACAAATTTCTTCAGCCTCCTGAGGTTGAAGAGGCGCTGTTGATGTGTACGCCGAGGAACTTAAAACTTTCCACCTTCTCCACTACTGTCCCGTTGATGTGGATAGGGGGGTGCTCCCTCTGCTGTTTCCTGAAGTCCACGATTATCTCCTTTGTTTTGTTGACGTTGAGTGTGAGGTTATTTTCCTGACACCACACACTAGTTGTGCAACCTCTGACTAACTATTGCATGGGGCATATTTCTAGTCTAGCAATAGATACTGTTGTTTTGGCTGTATGGCATCATTGAATGAGATTGCCAATAGTTAGCTAAGATATATCAGTTAGCTAACAATTTACAGTAACAGCAGTTCATTTTTAAGTCAATACACTATCATTGTTGGGCTTAAAAGGTGACAGGCAAAGGTATACAACAGCTAATCACATCATAAAATGATTTGCAATAATATTGTGGTCAGAGTAGATTTTGTATTCTAGATATAACACTAAGAGAGGCATAGCCACCTAATTACTAGGCATTTTGAAAAGGTTCAAAAGGATCTGATTTAGTAGGGTGTCCAATAAAGAACGCATATTTTGGCCAATGCGTAACATAATATGTTAATTGTGTAGATACTCCTCTAATAAAACAAATGGTCCAAATCGTATGTTTCTATCATCATGCATTCAAACATGATTGGAGTTATTTACCCGTGTGGGGATGGCCAAGATTAGGGTGACGAAATCAATGGATCACCATTGAACTCGTCATATTCCTTCTTGAATCCGGAGGACATAAAACAATATAGGGGTAAAATAGATATCGATTTTGAGACATGACTTGTAGTATTTTCATATTTGACTATACGCTTTTCACGTTATACATTTGATCTAGCTATTCCAGTCATGAAAAAATCCGGTGCCGGGATTTTGAAGTAATTTTCACTTTTCACTTGTGCTGCACAGTGAGACCAAAGGTACAGTATTTATAACTAACCCAAGATAGCTCATCTGTGTCGTTTACAGTTGGAGCAAATTAATGAAGCATAGTGGGCAGAACAAGCAAGGAGGTGGGCAAAGCCAAGCAAGAGCTAGCAAGATCCCATTGGCGTATTTTAGCATGTATTTGCATATTTCCGTTAGGGAACGCCTGCTCTGTGAAAGTCAATTCGATCTTGCGCTGCTTCTAAACTATGCACTTTTTTACTTTGGTAAAGCGTCAAGTCTATAAAACTTAGTGCAATGTGTTCGTAAGATATTTTAGTTTTGGGAACATAAAATGTGATCAGATGTTTCATCGATGAGAAATTAGCAGAACGTAAACCCAGTTTCATCCTCTCTCACTACCATATTTGGTGGTGAGAAAACGTTCTAAACGGATGCTTCAGCTTTATAGCCCTGTGATGTGTCTTTGTTACCCTTTCTGTCTGTGGTGAGACCCTTCGGTTGGCCAATCTGATTTATGCTACAGAAGAAGCTACTTAGCTAGCTATCAAACACATTTGGGTTAGTTAACATTCGCTAGCTAGCTAACCAGTGAAATTTAGCAGAAAGGGTCTAGTTATATGGTAGCATTTAGCTAACCAGGATTACCATAGCTGTATAATTTTCATGTGGTAGTTAGCCACGTTTTGGTTAGTTAGTTAGCTGCCTGTAGCTAGCTAGCAAGCTAACTATTGTTTACTTATTGGAAAACTATAGCTAGATATTTCTGTTAAGTTTATTAGCTAGCCAACTAACTAGCTAATATTAATTTGACATGTGTTGTGTCATCCAATAATTTCTTAACTCAAAATTTAAGCTAGCTAGTATTGGCTGTTTTGAACTGCAGCCTAATCACATTGGGAATTAATTGGCTATAACTAGTCTTTCTTTTTGCCTAGTAATGATGTCATTCTTGCGTTCTATGGTCAGAAAATGACATCTTCACCAAAAAGTAGAAAAGCCTAAATTAGCATTATTAAGTGTTATATTTTTATGGAGACATTTGCCTGTTACCTAGAAATTGAGAAATCGTACCTTGGCACTGTATAAGCGTTTAACCCCACTTACATGTGAACATTGACATGTCAAGTTGTTTTTTGGTTTACATGCAACAAAAAAAACTACATTTATCCCCTATCTTGTTTTTTGCATATAAACCAAAAAACAACTTGATATTTCAATTTTCACATGTGGGTGGGGTTAAATGTGGGATGCCTGTCATTGGCCAAATACACAGCCAACACTTCCGGTCCCTCCAAAATAGCAGTTCACCTTTTTAATTCTATTAATCTACTATCTATTAATTAATCTATTAATGCCAAGATCAGGTGATATTTCTCCATTTCTATTTTAGATTTAAGCAAACATCTGGAGAAATTAACGCATATTAATCAATCACAGACCAATATTGTGGAGAGATTGGCTACAGATGGGAGTTTGGACTGTGTCTGATTTGTTTAAAGATTGTTAAATGATGGATCTGAATAACTTGAAGGATAAGACCAGCTCGACCAACCATTTTAGAATCATTCCGATTGTATAGGCAGTCAAGTCGGAGATAGAACAACTACATTTAAACAGGATTTGAACAATTTATAAAGGATTTCCATTCCAAAAACCACCTGCTATTGAGGGTGTATAAATTCTTAAAACAAAAAAAACAAGGGGACTACATCTTCCCTTAAAGTGATGCTACAGAGGTTTTATATAATTTTTGCCAGTAGTTTGGAAAATAGCCCTCACGAGCCAAAACTGGTCCCCGAAAATGGTGTACAATTGTGTACTACATCATCCAGTTCGTATGACATGTAACGCCCTGCAAAAAAAATGTAAATCCTGAAATTCTTATGTTACAAATTCGAGTTAGTACAATACGTTACGAATGTGTAAGTGCTTAAGATCCCATTCAATTTCCTTAAGGGAAAAATGGGGTAAATATTTGAAGATTAATGTACAAGAAATTGAATGGGAAAAACAATTTTAGGAAGGGCAGAGTCCAAAACACAAATGGTTTAGTATAATATAATGAATAGATCTTACTGGACTCCCTCTAAAATGCACCGACAGCAAATGTTGGAGATGTAAATCAGATGACGCTGGCCTTGTTCATATCACCATTGGCCTCATAGTGAAATCCCTGAGCCATGTTTGGACTCACCTTGTGCTGTGCTCACTTGAACAGGAAGGTGGCGCGGCAGTCCATCGTGGGCAAATTTTGCCATCAAAGTCTGGTATTCTCTGGATTTATGAACAGTGAAAAAAAACAAGGTTGAATGATGACTTTAGTGATCTTTAGGTCGGACCTCTAGAAAGAGGCCCGAGTTCCCAACTTGGAATTCCGAGTTGGATGACCTTTAAAAACATATTTTCCCCGTCAGAGCTAGTTTTTTCAGAGTTCCTTGTCTTGAACTCACTGAAGTCTGAGATTTCCCAGTTCCAAGTTTCCAGTTGTTTTGAAAGCGGCAGAAGTCATGCTGGGTTGACAGCATGGCCAATGTTGAATGTTTATCCTTTTAAGCTTGGAAAAGAGACCCTTAAACCCAGACTTGGACCACACATCCACTCCACTGAATAGCAGGCTAGTGATTACTATACTTGCAGTTAGCCACTGATTCCTTCCAAACCACACATTGTTGAATTTGTTATTTCCAACTTGTTGTGTAATGTTTATATCCAATGGCCAATTAGCACCGATACGTTTTAACTATAATTTCTCTACATATAACAAGGATTGAAAAGTATTTGTCAGTAGATTGTCGACTTGATTCATGATGATGACTGCTAGCTAAGATTTTGAAAGTATGATGTCCAATCAAAGCTACTGTAGCTATCACGTGATTTGACATCATTTTATATCTGTGGCCAATGACCTTGAGCCTTCTTGGATGGGCACTTCTAATGTAACTCTATGGCAGCACCCAAGGGGCTTGAATTTTTGAGCTCTCCCCGTAGATTTTGCGGTAACGTAGTGTCCCCATAAGTGACAGAACACTGAGCCAATCACGGCGCAACTAGAGAACATTACCAACCCCTCCGCTCCGTATTTTCTGCTGGCTGCCCCACCACCACAGAAAGCACTGAGCTAGAATGAAACACCTGCATTTTGGAGCAGCCTTACTCAAGAAAGCAAAAAAGAGACCATGTTTGTATGCAGCTTTATTAAGTCAATTATATACATATTTTTTTACATTGTTTGCAAACTGATATGGGACACGTATTAATGCCAAAATAACATGCAAAACAGGCCCCCCAAAAAATGAAGGGTCGCCACAGGACTTACCATAACAAAGGGGTTGAATACTTATTGACTCAAGATATTTCAGCTTTAAATGTTGTATTAATGTAGAAAATGTTATACAAACAAAATTCCACTTTGACATTATGGGGTATTGTGTGTAGATCAGTGACACAAAATCTCAATGTTATAAATTCAGACTGTAACACAACAAAATGTGGAGAAAGTCATGGGGTGTGAATACATTCTGTATTACATTCTGTAAGGCACTGTATATGAAAAACAAAAACGTACACGTATCCATCCGAACTTTGCATCTAGAATGTTGCAAATGTATTATGTGTACTACCGACAATTCACCAACCGAGGGCAGTAGATTAACCGTAATCATTGCTGGTAGACGCACTCAAAAACTGTGGCGCACTAATGAACTCGGGTAGTGGACGATATTATCTGATGTAATATGAGCAAAGAAAAAAATTACCACTCAAATAAAAGCAATGAACAGAACATTTAAGAAATTCTGTCAAATTTAAGTCGCATCTTATTTTCTTTAAATTATCTAAATTGCACTATATATTCAGTAAAATAGGCTACCAGCAATGTTTTATTATCATGTACATTATGTCCCATACCATTGATGTTGTAGGCTAATAACGAATTTGTAATTAGGGTACAAAATATGTCCATGTCCGTATTCATTCCTCGAATCCATCCAGTCTGGTGCCTGGTGTGCAATTACGCAATGGCCACAGTGGAGTTGGAACTGGCGCCAGAAGGCAGCTCCTCTCTTATTGTTACATAACCCATCTGATCAACAGACCCGCGGCATCCATCCACTACACTGTGTAAACAATATTGTACTGCTGCGCAATGCAATGTTTACTCACTGATGAATGTAGGCTACACTGCAGTCTCGTTTTGTTTTAGAATACCTCCATCATTGTATGATAGCCTATTTACAGGACAAGAGCAGCGTAATATGTTGTATTCCTATTGAGCAGTAGATGACATGTAAACAGCCCATCAGTAATAATGGTGCAGTTGTATTGTTCTTGAATCATGTGCTGTATGGGCTATGTAGCCTATTGTCTCATACTGTTGTTCTTAGGGAAAACATAATCCATTAAATTAGGTAATACTATTATTGATCACGTTTTAATCCGATTTTTCATTATAATTCCCTTATCAAAATGATTGTAACTGTTTTTCTCGGTTATGTGCTGTTGTTTTGGAGCGTGGCTGACTGCGCCATTGTAGTCTGAATAGTATAGCCTAATGTCCCTAAATCCTCCGAGGTGTTCTGCGCTACGTCAGAAATCAGAAATCGTGCCCAGCCAAAACAACAACAAACACACACCGAGCCATGCTGTCCGTTGCCAAGCCAGCGGCTGCTGCGGACATCTGCAAACACTGACCCGGAATCAGTTCAAACAGCCATCATCCTATCCCTTCCTATCGGATTAAAATCACTAACACTGATCTCAAATCAGTGGTGGGGTGGATTCCAGCCCAAACCGCACAAAGCTTGGCTACCGTTGGTAGCCACACCCCTCTATTGAATCAAATGGGTACGCCTGTATGGGGATTTTGACAGACGTTTGCAGCGACGAGCCTACTACCGACTCAAGACTGCCCTAGCAACCCGGTGGATGAGCCAACCATAACCGTGTAAAACTCGAGACTCTGCCGCTACTGGGGACAGGAAACGACAGAGATCAGAGAGAGCTGCGGAACAGTGTGGCTGGCGGTACAATACAGCGTTATAACAAGTCAAACGTCTGGTACTTTCAAGGCACGGTAGCGGGAATGGAGGATTTGTGGAATGACGATTTGAACACTGGAACAGGTTCGGTGTGAGCGGCAAGCTTTGATGTTACAGCGGAACACACTGTAGATGTAGGCTAATTTGTATAATTGTTTATGTTACATTGTGTTGTCACTTTCGTTGGCAAAATTGACACTTGTAGCTTTCATTCAAATTCCTATTTTAGGAGACTTCAAATCTGTGTTTGATGCATTTATTCTAAATGGATACATTGTGAGTTCCCAGATATGAATTATGACTGATAATATAAGGCTATCCACTGGATGAACTGTCAAAGAACACCACATTCAACTTGACTCTCTTTGCTACTTGAATTCGTGCGTCACACAGCTCAAATCTTGAGTTGGAAGAGAAATAGAAGTGATTGAACAGTCTTGTACAAGTTGTTCCATGATGGAACATAATCATTCTTCACCGCGAGGATGAACCACAGAACCAGCCCCGCCAAGGCTTACGATTTTCTGCTTAAGTTTCTCCTGGTGGGGGACAGCGATGTGGGAAAGGGGGAGATACTGGCGAGCCTCCAGGACGGAGCCAGCGAGTCTCCGTATGGCTACAACATGGGTGAGTGTCCAGTATACAACGGCAGCCAGAACTATAAACAAACAAATGACATATTTTCATTTCAAACATTTCTTTCTAGAAAATATTGAAGATTACATGTTATGATCACCAGGACTCGATAATATAGGACTTTTTCAATGTTTTTATTGCGCAACAAACAAGTGGCCACACACAGTTCGTTTTCTGCACAGCTTGTTCTGGATGGTCCGGGTCATCAGAGCCCCGAACAGCGCAGTGGTCGTCATGCTTTAGCTAGCCATTGCACATTCTTTAGGTTTAAAGGGTTATATTTAAGATTAGTGGACCAATACCAAGACTGGACATGTCATCTTGGACATCTGAGAGTAAGTCTGCGTCCCAAATGGCACCCGATAGTGCACTACTTCTGACCAGTGCCCTATTTAGGGAATATGGTGCCTTTAGGACCATATTGTGGATGATCATCTTGAGTGACAGGACATATGGGCTTAGATGTCACCCACCAGTGTCAGAGCTTGACAGTCACCTCTTCTCTAGGAAAAAAAATCATAAGTGTTTTATTACTGGGGATATTAAGGTAATGGCATGTCTCAGGGTGGACACATTGGCAGTCAGGATCTCTAGTCTCAATCAAGTGTTAACACCTCATGGTTCCCCTTATCCAACTGTTGGTGGAGAAACAAGTTTTTGAGTGTCCAGAAATAAAACGCATAAATTCTTCCGACCGGCATGGAAGAGGCTAGAGTCTTCAGAGGTGTAAGGATAATTATGCGTTTGAAATTAGGGTATTTGGTGCAGTTCCACTTAAAAGGAGTGTAATAAAAGATTAGCCATATGTACCACAACATATACAAAAGCATGTGGACACCGCTTCAAATTAGTGGATTCGCCTATTTCAGCCACACCCGTTGTTGACAGGGGTATAAAATTGAGCACACCGCCATGCAATCTCCATAGACAAACATTGGCAGCAGAATGGCCCATACCGAAGAGCTCAGAAACGTTCAATGTGGCAACGTTATGAGGCCACCTTCCCAACAAGTCAGTTTGTCACATTTCTGCCCTGCTAGAGCTGCCCCGTTCAACTGTAAGTGCTGTTATTTTGAAGTAGAAACGTCTAGGAGCAACAATGGCTCAGCCGCAAAGTGGTAGCCCACACAAGCTCACAGAACGGGACCGCCGAGTGCTGAAGCGCATAGAGCGTAAATCTGCCCTCGATTGCAACACTTACTACAGAGTTCCAAACTGCCTCTGGAAGCAACATCAGCACAAGAACTGTTCGTCAGGAGTTTCATGAAATAGGTTTACATTGCCGAGCTACCGCACACAGGCTGGAGCGGTGTAAAGCTCGCCGCCATTGGATTCTGGAGCAGTGGAAATGCGTTCTCTGGAGTGATGAATCACTCTTCACCATCTGGCAATCCGACGGACTAATCTGGGTTTGGCGGATGCCAGGAGAACGCTACCTGCCCCAATGCATAGGGCCAACTGTAAAGTTTGGTGGAGGAGGAATAATTTGTCTGGGGCTGTTTTTCATGGTTTGGGCTAGGCTCCGTATTTCCAGTGAAGGGAAATCGCTACAACATACAATGACATTCTAGACGATTCTGTGCTTCCAACTGGGGAAGGCCTTTTCCTGTTTCAGCATGACAATGCCCCCGTGCACAAAGCGAGGTCCATACATAAATGGTTTGTCGAAATCGGTGTGGAAGAACCTGACTGGCCTGCACCTTTACCTCAACCCCATCGAACACCTTTGGGATGAATTGGAACGCTGACTGAGAGCCAGGCTTAATCGCCCAACATCAGTGCCCGACCTCACTAATGTTCTTGTGGCTGATTGAAAGCAAGTCCCCACAGCAATGTTCCAACATCTAGTGGAAAGCCTTCCAAGAAGAGTGGAGGTTGTTATAGCAGCAAAGGGGGGACCAACTCCATATTAATGGCCATGAATTTGGAATGAGATGTTCGACAAGTAGATGTCCACATACTTTTGGTCATGTAGCTGTCTCACCACCAGTTGCTTTTCACCACAATGCGTAACTTTAGTAGGACACCCTAAAGGTGGTAGGTACAGTGCCTTCAGAAAGTATTCATACCCTTTGACTTATTCCACATTTTGTTGTGTTACAACCTGAATTCAAAATTGATTAAATATTTTTTTAAATCTCACCAATCTAAACACAATACCCTATAATGACAAATTGAAAACATGTTTTTAGAACTGTTTGCAAATGTATTGAAAATGAAATACAAAAATATCTCATTTACATTCACACCCCTGAGTCAATACTTTGTAGAAGCACCTTTGGCAGCGATTACAGCTTTCAGTATAGTGCGTATGTTATCATGTGTGTGTATGCATGTGTCTGTGCCTATGTTTGTGTTACTTCACAGTCCCCGCTGTTCCATAAGGTGTATTTTTAGCTGCTTTTTAAATCTGATTCTACTGCTTGCATCAGTTACCTGATGTGGAATAGAGCTCCATGTAGTCATGGCTCTGGTATTGCACACAGAGTTAGTCCATGCAACTTAGGATGTGACTTTGATTTTGTGATTTGTAAAAAACGTTTTACTTATTTAGGCTTGCCATAACAAAGGGGTTGAATACTTATTGAATCAAGACATTTCAAAATGATAAAAATATAATTCCACTTTGACATTATGGGGTATTGTGTGTGGGCCAGTGACAAAAAAAACAACCTTTTATACATTTTAAATTCAGGCTGTAACACAAGAAAATTTGGAAAAATTCAAGGGGTGTGAATACTTTCAGAAGGTACTGTAGATGCGATTTCAGAGGCATGTCCAAGCTCGTTTCTGCAACCTTGAGAGAACTCCCCAGCGTTGGTCGAAGGCAGCTCAGGCATCAGACAGCTAATCATGCAAAGCCCACACCAATATGTTCTGATAAGTCAATATCTCTGTTACTGCATATCCACAACATCCAGCACGCAAATTTACATAAGAATTCTGAGGGGAAAATAAAAGCTACTGCAGGGCATGAACCAATTATTGTGTTGTGGGCATAAAGACGTTGTTAATACACAATAAAGTACATCTTATCTTATCCAAAACTCTACCATAGCCATTAGGGGAAACACAAAACTGAACTTGAATCAGCGTCTAGAGGGAACGTCTTCCTACTCTGTTAGTTGTTTACCTGCATTTGCAGGTAGCTAACTAAGATTAGGTTGTGGAAAATGTAATGAGGTACATGAGAGGGAGGGCTTACCTCAGGGACTGACTGTTATAGTCCCAGGCATGGGGAGAGCACCACAAAGGGAAGTCCTCTCTGTGTACTCTGGTAACCTCCGTGTTGTCCTTTGGCCTGGTTGATATACAGTGTTCCCATACAACTGGCCTATTAGATATAGTCGGAAACCCCCAGGTACGTTTATGAAGTGGCGGCTATGATGGTAGGCCTATTTGTGGCTTATTTATTAGTGGACATGTATTGTGCAATTTTGGAGTCCCTTTTATTGTAAATAAGAATATAATATGTTTCTGAACACTTCTACATGAATGTGGCTGTTACCAGGATTATGGATAATGACGAATGAATCGTGAATAATGATAAGTGAGAAAGTTGCAAAATTACACACTCAATTATTTATCATTCATTTCTATTGGGCGCATCATAATCCAAAACAACCAAAACAAATGGCAAAAGCAGCCAACAAGTTTGTAGAGTCACAAGCATGATGTAGTCATGGTGTGTTAGGAATATGGGACCAAATACTAAACTTTACTGCTTTAATACACCTTCAAATGGGGGGACTAGATACATAAAGTGCTTTAATTTCTAAACAGTAAAATAGATATGTATGAAAATACCCTCAAATAAAAGGTGACATTCTCTACTATCACCTCATATGAAACATTTGATCTCAAATCTAAAATACTGGAGTATAGAGCCACATTAAAAGATGTAGCTTCAGTGACGTATTCATGGATGCCAAGGGAAGCCAGGCTTCCCCAAAAAGCGGACCAAGAAAAAAACATACAAAATAATTTATCTTTCGTCTGTGTTTCATAATGTTCCTTCAATTCGCAAAAGGCTGAATGTATCTCCCCGGAGAAAGTATCCGGGCAAATGAAACAGCGCCCCTCTGTCTTTGTATGTGTAGCCCATCTATCTGATGCTGTTTGGTCAAAAAGAGTAGCATTTTGTTGCCGCCTGGAGCATTGAATGCAAGGGAAGCCAGCCTCTCTTGATCATATTTTTAATACAATAATAGCCAATCAGCGTTGAGCTAAACTGAGTGAGCTCATCTGTGAATGGTCCTGTCACACCAAAAAAAAGTGTCAAGGGAAGCCAGTTTGGACTTGGCTTTACACCAATCACATCACATCAAATGCCAAATCTCATTGACAGAAAATTGTCCTCCAGTGGCTAGCTAGCTAGCTAAAATTGGCCCTTTCCTAATTTAGCCATGGATGGAGATAGGGATTTGGACTTGTGGTTTTACTTAATTCTCTGTACTGGCCAATGACTATAACGGCATTTCTGATCTAACCATAAATTCATAGGATGGAAGTTCAATATGTAGCTAGATGTAGTAGGCTAATGTTAACTAGCTGGCTAATCATTGCCCATGAAAGGAAGTTAGGCTAGAGAGCAAGCATTTTAGCCAGGTAGCTTAGGACAACAAAAACTAAGTGTGTACTATATGACGGAGTCATAGACTGTTTTGCCAACATGAAAAAGTGGAGGATGGCATTGGCGTTTCTCTACAAGTAGGGTGAGTCAACATGATTTTCTACTTATTTAGCCTACGTTGATTGGACTAAATGGTTTTTGGAATCTTTTAGTTGTCGCTGTATTAGACTAGACATAGGTGATTTGATTTGATGACGTTGAAATTGAAATGGTGCTGGAATAGTGGAAGCAGCTACTGTTTTCTTTGCGACTTGCAGTAAATCTCCGGTGTTCTAAATCAAAAGTTGTTTAGTAGCCCGAAAACTTGCTTGACGATGTTATAGGTCATGTAACTGTTTGTTACATGCAATATGTTTTGTAGACTTCACCGAACAGAGGTTGCTCTCCGGTTTTGTGATGAAACAAAGGTGTGATTGAATTTATTCTGCCACTGTGTCTTCTTAATGTCTTGACCTTTAGGCCTATATATCACGGTGGCAAGGCATATAAACTAACAGGTTATACAGCAAACAATGCAATTATCACAAAACATACAGTAGCTTGTAATATGGCTTTTTTTCCTGTCTTGTCTTCCCAAGGGATTTTACCCACGCACCGCTACAGTTTAGCTTCACTGTTGAAATAAATACGTAGGGGAGTGTAGTGCACTATTTTTGACCAGAGCCCTATGGGCCCCATAGTGGCCATTGTCTTGATATCAGGGCCTATTCAATGACTTAAGACAGTCTGGTCCAGTGTCTGTAAATAAAGGTTTGGACTTCGGTTTAGTGTCTCATCCAATGGGATGAGAGTAGGTAAGTGAGTGTTGAAATATGTTGATATGACGACTGCTCACTGTGCCCAGTGTTCAGTAATAAATGGTGTGTGAGTCACCTCGTCAACGGTTTGATCCAGCACTAACCCCAGTTAAGGTGTCTGAGTGAGAGAGAGACAATGAAAGAGAGGCAGAGGAACGGGGAGATGGTGAGAGAGAGATGGGAGTCTAGATGTTAGGAGAGAGGAGTTCTGTCTCTGCTTAAACTCTGGTACATAGCAACAATTGCTAGAGCGACAATGTAGCTGCCTCTGCTCCCCTGCCTGGATGATGGGTCTTACACTATGGAAAGACTTGCTGCTCCTCTCGATGAATACTGGCTTTATCAACAGTTTGCTCAGTCTCTATATATGTGTGTGTCTGTGTGTGTGTGAGATTTGTCCGTTTGACTGCCAGATGGTGAAGCGTGATTCACCACTCCAGCCGACGCTTGTCGCATTGCGCATGGTGATCTTAGGCTTGTGTGCAGCTGCTCGGCCATGGAAACCCATTTCATTAAGCTCCTGACGAACAGTTCCTGTGCTGACGTTGCTTCCAGAGGCAGTTTGGAACTCCCACGTTGAAAGTCACTGAGCTCTTCAGTACAGGCCATTCTACTGCCAATGTTTGTCTATGGAGATTGCATGAATGTGTGCTCGATTTTATACACCTATCAGCAATGGGTGTGGCTGAAATAACCGAATCCACTAATTTCAAGGGGTGTCCACATACTTTTGTATTTTTAAATGGTGGCATGTGAGTCTGACTGGCTGGCTAGTTGCAAGCGGAGAGCAGCACAGCCCAGAATGGGAGCATTCAGTCTGCTTACGTTTAGAGTCCCCGCCAGTAGCAATGGAATGTTATCGAGCTGACATGAGTCTATTATTGCATGTAGCACAGAACATTGTTATGCAGTGTTTTACAGTGTTTGTATCCCAAAATGGCACTCTATTCCCTATGCAGTGCACTCCTTTGGACCAGGGCCCACAGGGCTCTGGCCAAACGTAGTGCACTATGTTGGGAATAGGGTGCCATTTGGGACACAGGCAGTCTTTTTTTCTATGCAGTGTTTTTTCCGCTCTGCAACCGTCAGAAAGTGTAACACCTGGGTTCAAATACGGGTGTATTTGAGTATGTGTTATTTAAAATACTTTTTTCTGTGTATTTGAGTATTTTCAAATTCACAGCCCAAAACAAGTAGTTTTATTTGAGTATTTGAATGGTTATTTGTATTTTAAAAAATAGTCTTCCTAATTGTATGTCTTCCAAATTGTATTTGAAAGTCTTTTCAAATACATATTTCAAATACTATTTCCAAATGCCTTAGTTAAATGGTTAAATGTATGGAAGTATGTTTGAGTATTTTCAAATACTTTCCAAGTGTGTTACTATAGTATTTCCAAATACATTCCAAAATTCTAAGACTTTAAAAAAATATATATAGGTTATCTGAATACTTACTTTGGAATGTATGGGAAAATAATGAATTGATTTTAAATAGTATTTGAACCCAGGTCTGGAAGGTTTCACCCCATTAACACGCCTCTGAGAGGGAGTTCCTAACATTCAATGTGAAGTACTTTTGAGATTCAGGGAAAGTGTTATAGGCTATAAATGCAAGACATCATTATAATCATCATCAGTGTTTGTTTTTATTCTCTAACTGATGTTTGTTTGACTGATTCCTAGAGGGAGCTGTATAAAAGGCAGTCGGGCTGAGTCCCAAATGGCACCCTATTCCCTATGGGTCCTGGTGAAAACTAGTGCACTATATTGGGGATAGGGTGCTATTTGGGATGCACTACCGTTTTCCTCAGAGGATCTTAGTTAGCTGTTAATTACCTTATTTTCTCTGTTAGTGTTTTTTCCTAATGTTCTAATTACAACAATGCCAAGCGTCATCATCTAGAGCAGTGGTTCCCAAACTTTTTATAGTCCCGTACCCCTTCAAACATTCAACCTCCAGCTGTGTACCCCCTCCAACACCAGAGTCAGCGCATTCTCAAATGTTGTTTTTTGCCATCATTGTAAGCCTGCCACACACACACAATATACGATACATTTATTAAACATAAGAATGAGTGTGTGTTTTTGTCACAACCCAGCTCGTGGGAAGTGACAAAGAGCTCTTATAGGACCAGGGCACAAATAATAATATAATAATAATCAATCATTTTGCTCTTTATTTAGCCATCTTACATATAATACCAGATTTTTGTTCATCAAAAATTGTGAATAACTCACCACAGGTTTGACCTTTTCGTCTTCCAATTTTAACCTTTATTTACAGTTGAAGTCGGAAGTTTACATACAGAATCTACTCTCACATAGGTAGATGGTTACAAAGGGCATCAGTGTCCTAACAGCGCGATTTGCCAAGGCAAAAAAACTCTGAGCGCAGCCCTATCCAGAAATGTTCAGATATCGGTAAGTGGACTGGAGGCAGGGCATGAAAGGGATAACGAATCCATTGTTTGTGTCGTCCGTTTCGGGAAAGTACCTGCGTAATTGCGCACCCAGCTCACTCAGGTGCTTTGCTATATTACATTTGACATTGTCCGTAAGCTTGAGTTCATTTGCACACATAAAATCATACAATGATGGAAAGACCTGTGTGTAGTCCTTGTTAATGCAGACAGAAAAGAGCTCCAACTTCTTCATCATAGCCTCAATTTTGTCCCGCACATTGAATATAGTTGCGGAGAGTCCCTGTAATCCTAGATTCAGATCACGCAGATAGGCCAGTCGTGTGAGAAACTCTTCATCATGCAAGCTGTCAGACATGTGAAAATTATGGTCAGTAAAGAAAACTTTAAGCTCGTTTCTCAATTTAAAAAAACATGTCAATACTTTGCCCCTTGATAACCAGCACACTTCTGTATGTTGTAAAAGCGTTACATGGTCGCTGCCCATATCATTGCATAGTGCAGAAAATACACGAGAGTTCAGGGGCCTTGCTTTAACAAAGTTAACCATTTTCACTGTAGTGTCCAAAACGTCTTTCAAGCTGTCAGGCATTCCCTTGGCAGCAAGAGCCTCTTGATGCTGCAGTGTACCCAAGTGGCGTCGGGAGCAACTGCTTGCATGCGCATTACTACTCCACAATGTCTCCCTGTCATGGCTTTTGCACCATCAGTACAGATACCAACACATCTTGACCACCAAAGTCCATTTGACGTCACAAAGCTGTCCAGTACTTTAAAAATATCCTCTCTGTCACGCCCTGACCTGAGAGAGAGGGTTTGTTTCTCTATGTGGTTAGGTCAGGGTGTGGGGTAGGCATTCTATGTTTTTGTATTTCTTTTTGTTGGGCCGAGTATGGTTCCTAACCAGAGGCAGCTGTCTATCGTTGTCTCTGATTAGGAACCATACTTAGGCAGCCTGTTTTTCCTTTGGGTTTTGTGGGTAGTTGCTTTCTGTTTAGTTGTAAGTACCTGACAGAACTTTCGGCTGTCGTTTTTGTTTCATTTGTAAAGTGTTCATTTTTGCATTAAACGACAAGATGAACATATTCCACGCTGCACCTTGGTCTACTCACTTTGACGTCTGTGACAGAACTACCCACCACAAGAAGACCAAGCAGCGTGGGCAGGATGACTGGACCTGGGAGGAGATCCTGGATGGGGCAGGACCCTGGACAAGGCCTGGGGAGTATCGCCGTCCGCAATGGGAGATCGAGGCAGCAAAAGCGGAACGGCGATACTGGGAGGAACAGGCAAGAAAGCAACAACGGAAGCCCGAGAGGCAGCGCCAACATTGTTTTTTTTTGGGGGGGGGGGGGGGGGCACATGGGGAGATTGGCTAAGGCGGGTTTAAGACCTGAGCCAACTCCCCGTGCTTACCGTGGGGAGCGAGTGACCGAGCAAGCACCGTGTTATGCGGTGATACGCACTGTGTCGCCAGTGCGTACTCACAGCCCGGTGCGCTCGTTGCAAGCTCCTCACCGTTGCCGTCTAGAGTTGGCCGGCAGCCAGGGAGAAGTGCGCCGGCTCAGCGTATCTGGTCTCCAGTGCGTCTCTTCAGCCCAGGTTATCCTGCACCTGCTCTACGCACGGTACTCCTCATTCACCAGCACGGCCCAGTTCGTCCTGTACCAGCGCTCCGCCCTTGCCGGGCTAAAGTCAACATCGAGCCAGGACGGGTTGTGCCAGCCCTAAGCGCCAGACCTCCAGTAAGCCTCCACGGCCCAGTATACCCTGTGCATGCTCTACGCACCCAGTCTCCTGTGCGTCTCCCCAGTCTGGTGAGACCGGTTCCAGCTCCCCGTAGGAAGCCTCCAGTGATGATCAATGGCACGAATCCTCCAGTGATGATCCATGGCCCGAAGCCTCTAGTGATAATCCATGGCACGAAGCCTCCAGTGATGATCCATGGCCCGGAGCCTGTAGGGATGATCCATGGCACGAAGCCTCCAGTGATGATCCATGGCCCGGAGCCTGTAGGGATGATCCATGGCACGAAGCCTCCAGTGATGATCCATGGCCCGGAGCCTGTAGGGATGATCCATGGCACGAAGCCTCCAGTGATGATCCATGGCACAAAGCCTCAAGCGATGATCCATGGCGCGGAGCCTGCAGCAAAGGTCCCCAGTCCGGAACCTTCAGAGACGCTCCCCAGTCCGGAGACTCCAGCGACGCTCCCCAGTCCGGAGCCTCCAGCGACGCTCCCCAGTCCGGAGCCTCCAGCGACGCTCCCCAGTCCGGAGCCTCCAGCGACGCTCCCCAGTCCGGAGCCTCCAGCGAAGCTCCCCAGTCCGGAGCCTCCAGCGACGCTCCCCAGTCCGGAGCCTCCAGCGACGCTCCCCAGTCCGGAGCCTCCAGCGACGCTCCTCAGCCCGGAGCCCCCAGCGACGCTCCTCAGCCCGGAACCCCCAGCGACGCTCACCAGTCCGGAGCCTCCAGCGATGCTCTCCAGTCCGGAGCCTCCAGCGACGCTCTCCAGTCCGGAGCCTGCAGCGACGGTCTGCAGCCCGGAGCCCGCAGCGACGGTCTGCAGCCCGGAGTCTTCAGCGACGGTCTGCAGCCCAGTCTTCAGCGGCGGCCTGCAGCCCAGACTCTTCAGCGGCGGTCGGCAGTTCAGAGCCTCCGGCGCTGATCCACGGTTGGGTTCCTCCGGCGACACAGAAGAGGGGGGATCAGCGGGCGGTGTGGGGGCTACGCCCCAAACCAGAGCCGCCGCCAAGTATAGATGCCCACCTGGACCCTCCCCTATAGGTTCAGGTTTGCGGCCGGGAGTCCGCACCTTTGGGGGGGGGGGTTTGCCTGTCCTAGCCACTCGGTAGTTCACCATATAAGACGCTTCTAGCCCCTTCTTATTAATGATATCTGTTGCTTTTATGTCTTACTACTCAAATGTCGGCTTTATTCTTGCTCAAAAAACTCCCATGGCTTATGATTTATTTAATGATTTATTTCAGCTTTTATTTCTTTCATCACATTCCCAGTGGGTCAGAAGTTTAAATACACTCAATTAGTATTTGGTAGCATTGCCTTTAAATTGTTTCACTTGGGTCAAACGTTTCAGGTAGCCTTCCACAAGCTTCCAACAATAAGTTAGGTGAATTTTGGCCCATTCCTCCTGACAGAGCTGGTGTAACGGAGTCAGGTTTGTAGTCCTCCTTGCTCGCACACACTTTTTTAGTTCTGCCCACAAATTTCTATGGTATTGAGGTCAGGGCTTTGTGATGGCCACTCCAATACCTTGACTTTGTTGTCCTTAAGCCATTTTGCAACAACTTTGGAAGTATGCTTGGGGTCATTGTCCATTTGGAAAGACCATTTGCAACCAAGCTTTAACTTCCTGACTGATGTCTTGAGATGTTGCTTCAATTTATCCACATCATTTTCCTTTCTCATAATGCCATGTATTTTGTAAAGTGCACCAGTCCCTCCTACAGCAAAGCACCCCCACAACATAATGCTGCCACCCCCGTGCTTCACGGTTGGGATGGTGTTCTTCGTCTTGCAAGCCTCCCCCTTTTCCTCCAAACATAACGATGGTTATTATGGCCAAACAGTTCTATTTTTGTTTCGTCAGACCAGAGGACATCTCTCCATGTGCAGTTGCAAACCGTAGTCTGGCTTTTTTATGGCGGTTTTGGAGCAGTGGCTTCTTCCTTGCTGAGCAGCCTTTCAGGTTATGTCGATATAGGACTCGTTTTACTGTGGATATAGATACTTTTGTTTCCTCCAGCATCTTCACAAGGTCCTTTGCTGTTGTTCTGGGATTGATTTGCACTTTTCGCACCAAAGTACGTTCATCTCTAGGAGACAGTATGCGTCTCTTTCCTGAGCGGTTTGACGGCTGCGTGGTCCAATGGTGTTTATACTTGCATACTATTGTTTGTACAGATGAACGTTGTACCTTCAGGCGTTTGGAAATTGCTCCCAAGGATGAACCAGACTTGTGGAAGTCTGTGGCTGATTTCTTTTGATTTTCCCATGATGTCAAGCAAAGAGGCACTGAGTTTGAAGGTAGGCCTTGAAATACATCCACAGGTACACCTCCAATTGACTCAAATGATGTCAATATGCCTATCAGAAGCTTCTAAAGCCATGACATAATTTTCGGGAATTTTCCAAGCTGTTTAAAGGCACTGTCAACTTAGTGTATGTAAACTTCTGACCCACTGGAATTGTGATACTGTGAATTATAAGTGAAATAATCTCTCTGTAAACAATTGTTGGAAAAATTACTTGTGTCATGCACAAAGTAGATGTCCTAACCGACTTGCCAAAACTATAGTTTGTTAACAAGAAGTTTGTGGAATGGTTGAAAAATGAGTTTTAATGACTTCAACCAAAGTGTATGTAAACTTCAGACTTCAACTGTATGTGTGGTAGTATGTATGTGTTCATACTCTGACTGTTATTGCACTCCTTTATAAAACCCCTCATTCAGAATGTGTAATAGAAACCAACGTTTAACTGATTATACAGTGGAAGTTATCTAATTAATGATCTAGATAATACAATTAGGGAGGCATGGTAAGCTCTCTCTGAGGAATTTCATTTTCTATATTTTACCAATTAAGAAATGTTTTCCATAATTATTTTGAGATCTCTACATTGCTACTTTAGGATTGTAAACAAAAAGTTCTGTCTGACTTTTTCTGGGTTGCATCTTGTGTTTTATTCATAGAGGACAATATCCACAAACTGAAGAGTGTGGGTATTCTCTTGCTCGACCAGTGATATCTGTTGGATGTTTGTACACTATAATTTATCCTGGTTGCCCTGACATGGTTTGTTGTCTGTGGCCCTGCTGTGTTTTTCTTTAGTATCACAGGACATGATGAATCTGATGTGTGTTTATATAAGAGCCACAGTTTCCTCCACCTCCAGGCTGGTTTGGCTTGTTTTCAGCAGCATGAAACAAAGCTGCTTCCAAAATGGTACCCTTTTCCCTTTATAGTGCACTACTTTTGACTGGCCTCTGGACAAAGTAGTGCACTGTATAGAGAATAGGGTGCCATTTGGGATGCTGACAGTGTTTCCCCTTCCGCACTCTGGCCAATAATTGCTGTTGATGTTAGGCTACTAAATGTGGAATCAACAGGATCCAAGGCGCATCTCAGTTTTCTGGGTCAGCTCTACTAATAGGAGGAAATAGAAGGAGAGAGTGGAAGCATTTCTGTGATCAGCCCGTCTCCGTGGCCAGAGATCAGCCAGTCTCCGTAGCCAGAGCTCAGCCAGTCTCCGTAGCCAGAGATCAGCCAGTCTCCATGGCCAGAGATCAGCCAGTCTCCGTGGCCAGAGATCAGCCAGTCTCCGTGGCCAGAGATCAGCCCGTCTCCGTGGCCAGAGATCAGCCCGTCTCCGTGGCCAGAGATCAGCCCGTCTCCGTGGCCAGAGATCAGCCCGTCTCCGTGGCCAGAGATCCCCTACATACAATCACCTCCAAAACAGCCAAAAAGACTGTATTAAATAATTATAAATACTGAGTTACGGTATATTGTATGCTCAAAAATGTGTTTATGTATAGTTCATGGTGCCGTTGACCTTAAAGGGATACTTCGGGTTTTTGGCAATGAGGCCCTTTATCTACTTCTCCAGAGTCAGGTGAACTTGTGGCTACTACCTCTAACTTCCTTCATACTGGACACAGAGACATAAAAATGGTATCCACAAATTAATCTGACTCTGGGGATACCAAATCCAAAATGCCAAAATCTCTTTAACAAGGGCCCAAGGCCCAGTGGAAGCAAAACAGACCCATAACATCAAAGATCCACAACCATATTTGACAGTAGGTATGAGGTTCTTTTCTGCGTATGCATCCTTCTTTCAAGGCCAAACCCACCACTGGAGTGCGTCACCAAAGAGCTATATTTTCGTCTTATATGACCATACCTGTCACGACTTCCGCCGAAGTCGGCTCCTCTCCTTGTTCGGGCGGCGTTCCGCGATCGACGTCACCGGCTTTCTAGCCATCGCCGCTCCATTTCTCATATTCCATTGGTTTTGTCTTGTTCCATTACACACCTGGTTTTCATTTCATAATTACTGCATGTATATAGTCCTCTGTTCCCCTCCATGTCTTTGTGTGTAATTGTTGTGTTACGTGGTTATCGTTACGCGCCAGACTAGGTCTTCATGTTTCCGTGTTTTTTGCACACGGTTTGTTTAGTTTGTATTACAGTGTCTTGTATTGAACATTTATCGCACCTTACACTTTTGCCTTGTGGGCTGGAGGTTTTCAAGAAGCTGCGTTCTTCTGTTATTTTCTCTACTGCCATAATAAAGTGTGCGCTTGTTCAATACTCCCTGCTCTCCTGCACCTGGCTTCTCCACCAGCAGCGCACAGCCCTGACCATACCACCCCGTTCCGGTCCAAGTGCCAATGCCGTTTAGCAAACTCCAGGAGTTTACATATGTTGGTTGTTCTTAATAAAGGCTTTTTTATGGCAACCATTCCAAATATCCTATTGGCATGGAGGTGGCAACTAATTGTAGATTTGGAGACTTGCTGACCTAAAGATGCAACCAAGTTCTGGAATTCTCCAACTGTGGCCCTTGGACTTCTTTGCGTCCCAAATCATCTACCTCACAGCATTTGGGGACAAGACACACTTGCAACCTCTACCTGGCAAGTTTACCACTGTTCAGTGGTTTTAAACTTCTTAATTGTTGCCGTAATAGTGGTAAGTGGTATATTTGTTTTTCAGTTGTTTTTTTTGTACCCATTGCCTGATTTATGAAATTCAACCACCATTTGTCTCTTTTCATTTGTGAGTTCTTTGCCATGGATGACAAAGGAATTTACATGCATGTTAGCGCGGGGTGAAAGTAGATTTCATTTCTTCAGGAACCTTCTGTGTGTGCACGCACTTTAATTACAATTTTAATGAACCTAATCATAGAATTACATATAGAATTCCTATTAATTTAATAGGCTTAATAGTAAAGATTTGTCATTTAAGCCTACCTTTTAATGTGACATAAACACAACCAGTCATGATGTTTTCATCTGATTGTCAAACAATTATTTTTTGCTCATCTTTATCAAGGGTGGCAATAATTTTGGAGGTCTGTAGTGCACTATTTTATTCCAGGGCCCATGGGGCTTTCGTCAAAAGTAGTGAACTATGTAGGGAATAGGGTGCCATTTGACAGGCAGTCGGGGAGAGATGATGGCTGAGGGCGCGTTAGTAAATTCACTCTGGCTATCTACTCCGATTTCAGAGCGCTCTCGTCTGTGTGCCAGAGCAGCAGAATAACTGATGAATTTACGAACACCCAACACCCGTTGAATATGGCCGGTGTCAGTAAACGTTGGCAATAAAAGTGTAATTAAATTGTGCCTGCAGCGCAGTTACAGTCACCAACACTCTGGATAACATATAAACTTCCTAATCAGCTCTGCTATTGTGAGTAAAATGGTTAGAGTGGGGTGTTCTCTCTTTTGCCTGAAAGTCATTAGCAAGCTAGCCAACGTTAGCCAGTTAGCTTGGGTGCTTGACTGCCGGTGTGAGGTCAGAACGCTCGGATCAACCCTACTCCTCGGCCAGAGTGTCCAGTGCGTGCTCTGAATTTATGAACGCCCAGTGGGCACTCTGAGCGCACTCTGGGACTCCAGATTGAATTTACGAATGCACCCTGAGTTGGAGCGCTCACAGGTGAATGACCACAGACTCCAGAAGCAGTGGAACAGTTGGAACACAGACAGTGGAGTGACCACAGACATTCTGGAATCCTTCCATAAACTGTTATTCCAGTCCCAAGCCACGGAACAGTTCCAAACCAAAATGAATCACTTGATAATAGTTCAGAACACACACAGGGAAAGAGGCACGTATGCACACAGACAGACATACACACACACACACACACACACACAGATTTGAATAATTATTTTTGAAGAACAGTGTCTGGAACACAGTTCTCCATTTTTACTTTAATTTGCTCTTTTTTAACTGAATGTATAGTAAGATGTGTTCATGTTTTAAATGGCCCTGTGTTTGTATTCTTGCTAGATCTGTATAGCACTTCTTACAATTGAGTTTCAAAAACTACCACTGAAGGTTCTATTAATGGTCAAAAGAACAGAATGTTTGAAAAGCCAATGAGTCGAAGAGAGTGTATTTGAACTGTATGAGTTTAGAAATGTTTGACAAACTGTGTGTGTGTGTGTGTGTGTGTGTGTGTGTGTGTGTGTGTGTGTGTGTGTGTGTGTAGCAGTTCTGTGGGGGCTGCCGATGCCAGGAGAGGATGACTCATCTTTGTATCTGATCCTACTCAGACAGAGCGAAAGAACGAGAGAGAGAGAAATGAAAGAGAGGGAGAGATTGACCTTGGCAAACGTATTAAAAACACTTGTATGAAGCATCTGATCTAAACACAGTAGACTTAACCCTAAAAGCACCAACAGGGATCAAAAATGTAATAAAGCCTTTTTTTTATCCTTCTGAAATGTTGTACTTTGTCAAGCAACTAGTTACAGACAAAAAAACATTGGAGATTGGAAAGCACGGTGGGAGGGATCTTAGACCTTTCCTCCATACAGAATCTTTCCAGATCCTTGATATCTATCGTCTGCTTTTATGGACTGCCCTCTTCAATTCAAACCACAGGTTTTCAATAGGGTTCAAGTCTGGAGACTGAGATTTTCATAGAAAATGTTTGATTTTGTGGTCAATTATGTCACGTCCTGGCCAGTATAAGGGTTAATTGTCATTGTAGTTTGGTCAGGACGTGGCAGAGGGCATTTGTTTTATGTGGTTCGGGGTGGTGTTTTGGAAAAAGGGCGTTTGATTTAGTATTTCCGGGTTTTTGGTTTATGGTCTATGTTTATGTATTTCCTATGTGTAGTCTAGTGAGTGTGTTTCTATGGTTGATTAATTGGGGTTGGGACTCTCAATTGAAGGCAGGTGTTTTCTCTTTGCCTTTGATTGAGAGTCCCATATATTAGGGTGTGTTTGTCATTTGTGGGAGATTGTTCTTTGTCTAGCGTATGTGAGCCTGAGAAGACTGTCAGTATATTGTTTGTTTTGTTGTTTTTGGTATTCATTTTGAGTTAATAAATGTTCAAAATGAACAAACACAGTCCTGCTGCATTTTGGTCCTCCTTTTCCGACGATGATTTCGCCATATCGTCTGACGACGACGAAATCCCTGACAAATTAACCATTTCTTTGTGGATTTTGATTAGTGCTTGGGGTTATAGTCTTGCTGGAAGATCCAATGGCAAACAGGGATGGTAATTGCTTAATTAACTCAGGAACCACACCTGTGTGGAAGCACCTACTTTCAATATACTTTTAATCCTTCATTTACTGAAGAGTTCCCTTTATTTTGTCAGGTACCTGTACCTCATAACTACGGTAAAATATGGTGGTGGGTTTTTTATATTATGGGGCTTTGTTAAGGTCAACGGCATCATGACATTTTAGCCAAAAACCTGGTTGCCTCTGCCAGGAGGCTGACACTTAGCCGCAAGTGGATCATCCAGGAAGATATTAACCCCAAGCACTAATAAAAATCCACAAAGAAATTATTAAAGGAGAAGTTATTTTTTACAACCAAATCTCTATTTTTGATATAAATGGCATGTTTTAGAAGGGTCCGTACAACTTTTTTGCAATTTCACATGGTTTTGAGAAACTTACCCCAAACAGAAAATTGCTTCCTCATCCTCGTTGTGTAGTATGGGGGCCCTGGGGGAAAAAAACATTAAAAAAAATCTCAGAAAACACCCCAAAATGTCCTTTTAGAAACAGCAAAGCAAGTCTTTAGATGTTGTACACATGAAGTTGTCATTTAGAACTTTATCTGCAATATTATATTCCCTTTTGCGCAACTCAAGTCTCAAGCGGTTCTGTTTTCCGTGTAGCCTGCTGCTACAAGTAACTGACAAAATAAAGGAAACACCAACATATATAGTGTCTTAATAGGGCGTTGGGCCACCACGAGCTGCCAGAACAGCTTCAATGCATCTTGGCATAGATTCTACAAGTGTATGGACCTTCCTGTGTGGAAGCACCCCCTGCTTTGTATCCCTCATTTACTCAAGTGTTTCCTTTATTTTTGCAGTTACCTGTAAAATAGACGGAGCGGTATCGCTCGAGTCACAACAAAATGGAATATAACGCAGCGGATAAAGTTCGGAATAACATAATTTAATGTCAACAGCATTTAAAGACCTGCCTCACGAAACTGAGAGCTTTGCTGTTTATTAAAGGGTGTATTTGGGTTTTTGGATCCTTTGTTCATGTTTTTTCGGGTCCCCCATACTACATAACGAGGATGAGGAAGTGATTTGCTGTTTGGCGTAAGTTTCTCTAAAACATGTAAAATCACAAAAAAGGCATTTGGACCCTCCTATACTGAACGAATATATAAATGCAACATGCAACAATTGTAAAGGTTTTACTGAGTTACAATTCATATAAGGAAATCATTCAATTTAAATAAATATATGAGGCCTAATCTATTGATTTATTTGACTGGGAATACAGATCAGCATCTGTTGGTCACAGATACTTTAACAAAAAGGTTGGGGCGTGGATCAGAAAACCACCATTTGCCTTATGCAGCGTGTCACATCTCCTTCGCAAAGATTGATCAGGCTGTTGATTATGGCCTGTGGAATGTTGTCCCACTCCTCTTCAATGGCTGTGCAAAGTTGCTGGATATTGGCGGGAACTGGAACACAGTGTCGATCCAGAGCATCCCATAAATGCTTAATGGGTGGCATGTCTGGTGAGTATGCAGGCCATGGAAGAACTGGGACATTTTCAGCTTCCAGAAATTGTGTACAGATCCTTACAACATGGGGCCGTGCATTATCATGCTAAAACATGAGGTGATGGCGGCATATAAATGGCACGACAATGGGCTTCAGGATCTTGTCACGGTATCTCTGTGAATTAAAATTGCCATCGATAAAATGTTTGTTGTCCATAGTTTATGCCTGCCCATTCAATTAGCCCACCACCACCATGTGACACTCTGTTCACAACGTTGACATCAGCAAACCGCTCACCCACACAACGCCATACACGTGGTCTGCGGTTGTGAGGCCGGTTGGACGTCCTGTCAAATTCTCTAAATCGACGTTGGAGGCGGATTATGATAGAGAAATTAAGATTCAATTCTCTGGCAACAGCTCTGGTGGATATTTCTGCAGTCAGCATGGCAATTGTACCCCCCCTGAAAATCGGTGTGGCTTTGTGTTGTGTGCAGTGGCGATTTTAGCATGTAAATCTTGGTGGGGCAAACAAACCAAAAAGCCACTACACAACACAACGCTAAACAATACATTAATTGCACTATAATGGTGACAAACAGTGCCCACAAACTGTTAGGGCCGACATAAATCTTTCCCAACAGCAGTCCCAACACCTTACCAATGCTACACCTGGCTATCAGCTGAGCCTTGTCTGGAAGCAAAACAATTCATTCAGCCTCATTTCCTGCCCTTTAAAAAAACATAGCTGATATGGCTGACTTGCTGACAATTGAGATGTACAAACTATGGCATAAGGGGATGACAAGCGAATAAGAGGCAATCCGTAATTTTGATAAAAGCATTAATGAGCGAGCTAGGATGGACCTAGTCAATATAACTGCTGGCCTTCTAGGCAGAGTTCCTCTGTCCAGTGTCTGTGTTCTTTTGCCCATCTTAATCTTTTCTTTTTATTGGCCAGTCTGAGATATGGCTTTTTCTTTGCAACTCTGCCTAGAAGGCTAGCATCCCGGAGTCGCCTCTTCACTGTTGACGTTGAGACTGGTGTTTTGCGGGTACTATTTAATGAAGCTGCCAGTTGAGGTCTTGTGAGGCGTCTGTTTCTCAAACTAGACACTAATGTACTTGTCCTCTTGCTCAGTTGTGCACCGGGCCCTCCCACTCTTTTTATTCTGGTTAGAGCCAGTTTGCGCTGTTCTGTGAAGGGAGTAGTACACAGCGTTGTACGAGATCTTCAGTTTCTTGGCAATTTCTCACATGGAATAGCCTTCATTTCTCAGAACAAGAATAGACTGACGAGTTTCAGAAGAAAAGTCTTTGTTTCTGGCCATTTTGAGCCTGTAATCAAACCCACAAATGCTGATGCTCCAGATACTCAACTAGTCTAAAGAAGGCCAGTTTTATTGCTTCTTTAATCAGACAATAGTTTTCAGCTGTGCTAACATTATTGCAAAAGGATTTCTAATGATCAATTAGCCTTTTAAAATGATAAACTTGGATTAGCTAACACAACGTGCCATTGGAACGCAGGAGTGATGGTTGCTGATAATGAGCCTCTGTATGCCTATGTAGATATTCCGTAAAATAATCAGCTGTTCCCAGCTACAATAGTCATTTACAACATAAACAATGTCTACACTGTATTTCTGATCAATTTGATGTTATTTTAATGGGGAAAAAATTGCTTTTCTTTCAAAAACAAAGACATTTCTAAGTGACCCCAAACTTTTGAACGGTAGTGTATGTGAGTAATACATGTATTTAGATATATTTATTTAAAATATTAGTACATATATTATCAATCAATAAATCAAATGTATTTATAAAGCCCTTTTTACATCAGCCGATCTCCCAAAGTGCTTATACAGAAACCCAGCCTAAAACCCCAAACAGCAAGCAATGCAGATGTCGAAGCACGGTGGCTAGGAAAAACTCCCTAGAAAGGCCGAAACCTAGAGAGGAACCAGGCATATATGTATTTGAAATATATGTCAATATATTAGGCTTCTGTATGGAAAAGTTAGAACTATCAATTAGTTTTAGTGTTTTTACTGATATCAATTTTGTTTCTGAATTATTTAGTGATTAAAACTTCAAATTCTGTTACTTAATCAGTAACAGAATGTAAAAAAATATTGGTCGTAAACAGAATTTCTGAAAATGATTTGGCTACAATGGGAAATCATAGTAGCCACAAACCAAAGTTAGGTCACCTTCTACTGCTACACTGATAAAAATGTGTGTGATGACGTAGTGCACACAAAATTGACTTTTTCGCTTAAGTTTTCATGTGCCGAATAAAAATTGAATGTTCAATGTGTTTCCATCTCATTTTCAACTCTACCAATAGTTTTGTCACAAAAATGTTTGCGTTAAATAGCAAATGTGTCTACTCTGGTCTTGGCACGTGCTCTATCCAACAGCTCGCAGACACAGTGCGGGTAGGCTGTTCTGGCAGGCTAGTCTACATGATGAGATTATGATTAAGAGCGAGAATGTTTTTATTTGTCAAAACAGCAATCAAGCATCAATCATCATGTCACCAGAATAAGACCCTCGACATTTATTGGAAAGGAGTGTCAAGTTCCATGCACTTTCACCACCCTGTAAAGTTCATCATAATTCATTTAATCTGTAGCCTAATTTAAACTGCATGGTTTCCCAAGTCATAGTGGGAGGACATACCATGTCATCGCGTGACTGCATCGCGTGACTGCCATTTCTCGTATAGTACATGTTACAGACACAAATGTACTTCCGGCGCCGACAGAGATGGCCGCCTCGCTTCGCGCTCCTAGGAAACTATGCAGTATTTAGTTTTTTTTATGTGTTATTTCTTACATTGTTACCCCTGGTAATCTTAGGTTTTATTACATACAGTCGGGAGGAACTATTGGATATAAGAGCAACGTCAACTTTCCCGAAGCGGATCCTCTGTTTGGCCCGCCACCCAGGACAATGGATCGGATCCCAGCCGGCGACCCAAAACAACGACGACGTAGAAGGGGCAGATGGAGCGGTCTTCTGGTCAGGCTCCAAAGACGGGCACATCGCACACCGCTCCCGAGCATACTATTCGCCAATGTCCAGTCTCTTGACAACAAGGTAGACGAAATCCGAGCAAGGGTAGCATTCCAGAGAGACATCAGAGATTGTAACATTCTCTGTTTCACGGAAGCGTGTCTCGAGTGAGCCATGATATCTGAGTCAGTACAGCCACCTGGTTTCTTCACACATCGCGCCGACAGGAACAAGCATCTCTCTGGTAAGAAGAAGGGCGGGGGTGTATGCCTTATGATTAACGAGACGTGGTGTGAACATAATAATATACAGGAACTCAAGTTATCTACCAAGAGAATTCTCTTCGATCATAATCACAGCCGTGTACATCCCCCCCCCCCCCCCCCCAAGCAGACACATTGACGGCCCTGAAAGAACTTCATTGGACTCTATGTAAACTGGAAACCACATATCCTGAGGCTGCATTTATTGTAGCCGGGGATTTTAACAAGGCTAATCTGAAAACAAGGCTCCCTAAATTTTATCAGCATATCGATTGTGCTACCAGGGCTGGTAAAACCCTGGATCATTGTTATTCTAACCTCCGCGATGCATATAAGGCCCTCCCCTGTCCTCCTTTCGGAAAAGCTGACCACGACTCCATTTTGTTGCCACCAGTCTATAGACAGAAACTAAAACAGGAAGCTCCCGCCCTCAAGTCTGTTCAACGCTGGTCCGACCAATCGGATTCCACGCTTCAAGATTGCTTCGATCACGTGGACTGGGATATGTTCCGCATTGCGGCGAACAATAACATTGACGAATACGCTGATTCGGTGTGCGAGTTCATTAACAAGTGCATCGGCGATATCGTACCCACAGCTTCTATTAAAACATTCCCAAACCAGAAACCGTGGATTGATGGCAGTATTTGCGCAAAACTGAACACGCAAACCACTGCTTTTAATCAGGGCAAGCTGACCGGAAACATGACCGAATACAAACAGTGTAGCTATTCCCTCCGCAAGGCAATCAAACAAGCTAAGCGTCAGTACAGAGACAAAGTGGCGTCGCAATTCAACGGCTCAGACACGAGAGTTATGTGGCAGGGTCTACAGTCAATCACATACTACAAATGAAAAACCAGCCCTGTCGCGGATCACGATGTCTTGCTCCCAGACAGACTGAACAACTTTTTTGCTCACTTTGAGGAGTGACACGGCCCGCTACCAAAACCTGTGGGCTCTCCTTCACTGTAGCCAACGTGAGTAAAACATTTAAACGTGTTAATACTCGCAAGGCTGCAGGCCCAGACGGCATCCCCGGCCGCGTCCTCAGAGCATGCGCAGACCAGCTGGCTGGTGTGTTTACAGACATATTCAATCAATCCTTATCCCAGTCTGCTGTCCCCACATGCTTCAAGAGGGCCACCATTGTTCCTGTTCCCAAGAAAGCTAAGGTAACTGAGCTAAATGACTACCGCCCTGTAGCACTCACTTCTGTCATCATGAAGTGCTTTGAGAGACTAGTCAAGGATCATATCACCTCCACCCTACCTGACACCCTAGACCCACTCCAATTTGCTTACCGCCACAATAGGTCCACAGACGACGCTATCGCCATCACACTGCACACTGCCCTAACCCATCTGGACAAGAGGAATACCTAAGTAAGAATGCTGTTCATCGATTACAGCTCAGCATTTAACACCATAGTACCCTCCAAACTCATCATTAAGCTTGAGACCCTGGGTCTCGACCCCGCCCTGTGCAACTGGGTCCTGGACTTCCTGACGGGCCGCCCCCAGGTGGTGAGGGTAGGTAACAACATTTCCACCCCGCTGATCCTCAACACTGGGTCCCCACAAGGGTGCGTTCTCAGCCCTCTACTGTACTCCCTGTTCACCCATGACTGCGTGGCCATGCACGCCTCCAACTCAATCATCAAGTTTGCAGATGACACTAACTACAGCGGTAGGCTTGATTACCAACAACGACGAGACGGCCTACAAAGAGGAGGTGAGGGCCCTCGGAGTGTGGTGTCAGGAAAATAACCTCACACTCAATGTTAACAAAACAAAGGAGATGATCGTGGACTTCAGGAAACAGCAGAGGGAGCAGCCCCCTATCTACATTGACGGGACAGTAGTGGAGAGGGTGGAGAGTTTTTAAGTTCCTCGGCGTACACATCACAGACAAACTGAAATGGTCCACCCACACAGACAGCGTGGTGAAGAAGGCGCAGCTGCGCCTCTTCAACCTCAGGAGGCTGAAGAAATTCGGCTTGTCACCAAAAACACTCACAAACTTTTACAGATGCACAATCGAGAGCATCCTGTCGGGCTGTATCACCGCCTGGTACGGCAGCTGCTCCGCCCATAACCGGAAGGCTCTCCAGAGGGTAGTGATATATTATATTATATAATGTTTTCATACCCTACATTGCTCATCTCATATGTATATACTGTACTCTATACCATCTACTGCATCTTGCCTATGCCGTTCGGCCATCACTCATTTATATATTTTTATGTACATATTCGTATTCATTCCTTTACACTTGTGTGTACAAGGTAGTTGTTGTGGAATTGTTAGGTTATATTACTTGTTAGATATTACTGCATGGTCGGAACTAGAAGCACAAGCATTTCACTACACTTGCATTAACACCTGCTAAACATGTGTATGTGACAAATAACTTTGATTTGATTTTGATTTGAAAATGATCCCACCATGTGAAACGAGCAAGCATTTATAAAATTGTACCGAAACTTCCTGTTTCCCATCACAGCTATTGTGATTTTTTTTATACGGTATGACTTTCCTCACATAATGTGATTAGTGACACACACGCTCAAGGTCCTAAACGACATCATAACCGCCATCGATAAGAGGGCCTGTTGTCCGGACCTCTGGCCGTCTCTATGGGTGTGCCACAGGGTTCAATTCACGGGCCGACTCTCTTCTCTGTATACATCAATGATGTTGCTTTTGCTGCCGGTGATTCTCTGATCCACCTCTACGCAGACAACACCATTCTGTATATACTTCTGGCCCCTCTTTGGACACTGTGTTAACTAACCTCCAGACGAGCTTCAATGCCATACAACTCTCCTTCCGTGGCCTCCAACTGCTCTTAAACGCAAGTAAAACTAAATGCATGCTATTCAATCGATCACTGCCCGCACCTGCTCGCCCGTCCAGCATCACTACTCTGGACGGCTCTGACTTAGAATACGTGGACAACTACAAATACCTGGGTGTCTGGTTAGACTGTAAACTCTCCTTCCAGACTCACATTAAGCATCTCTAATCCAAAATTAAATCTAGAATCGGCTTCCTATATCGCAACAAAGCATCCTTCACTCATGCTGCCAAACATACCCTCGTAAAACTGACCATCCTACCGATCCTCGACTTCGGTGATGTCATCTATAAAATAGCCTCCAAAACTCTACTCAACAAACTGGATGCAGTCTATCACAGTGCCATCCGTTTTGTCACCAAACCCCCATACACTACCCACCATTGCGACCTGTATGCTCTCATTGGTTGGCCCTCACTTCATACTCGTCGCCAAACCCACTGGCTACAGGTTATCTACAAGTCTCTGCTAGGTAAAGCCCCGCCTTATCTCAGCTCACTGGTCACCATAGCAGCACCCACTCGTAGCACGCACTCCAGCAGGTATATCTCACTGGTCACCCCCAAAGCCAATTCCTCCTTTGGTCGTCTTTCCTTCCAGTTCTCTGCTGCCAATGACTGGAACAAACTGCAAAAATCTCTGAAGCTGGAGACTCATATCTCCCTCACTAGCTTTAAGCACCAGCTGTCAGAGCAGCTCACAGATCACTGCACCTGTACATAGATGGGCTGTTTACAGATGGGCTATCTACCTACCTCATCCCCAAACTGTATTTATTTATTTATATTTCTCCTTTGCACCCCAGTATCTCTACTTGCACATTCATCTTCTGCACATCTTCCATTCCAGTGTTTAATTGCTATATTGTAATTACTTCACCACCATGGCCTATTTATTGCCTTAACTTACCTCATTTGCACTCACTGTATATAGACTTTTTGTTTTCTTTTGTTCTACTGTATTATTGACTGTATGTTTTGTTTATTCCATGTGTAACTCTGTGTTGTTGTATGTGTCGAATTGCTATGCTTTATCTTGGCCAGGTCGCAGTTGTGAATGAGAACTTGTTCTCAACTAGCCTACCTGGTTAAATAAAGGTGAAATAAAAATAAAATACTAAAACAAATAAAAGACATGGTAGCGTAGCAGCAAGATCCAAATGCTGTGAACCAAGAGTTCAAGAGTTCTGAGTTCAAATCCCAGGTGAGGACATATTGAATAATAATTACTCTATAAATAAACATGCACAACATTTAATAATGTGTGTCAAGTAAGTTGAATGCACTATTTGTGTTCCTAACCTTGCCAACAGACAAAGTGATGTGAATGGATCAGTGGTTCACCAAACATGGGCTCTGCAACGGTACAAGGGGTGATGTGTAATGAAATATGTATTTTTTTGGGGGGGGGGCGTTTCTTTGAGACCAGCCGGGATCTCGATAAAAACCTTAAGGGGACCAAAATCAAATCAAATGTCACATGCGCTGAATACAACAGTTGTAGACCTTACAGTGAAATGCTTACTTACAGGCCCTTAATTAAGATTTTTTTTTTAAAATAAGTGTTAAGTAAAAAATAGATACAGTTGAAGTCGGAAGTCTACATACACCTTAGCCAAATACATTTAAACTCAGTTTTTCACAATTCCTGACATTTAATCCTAGTAAAAATGTCCTGTCTTAGGTCGGTTAGGATCACCACTTTATTTAATAAATGTGAAATGTCAGAATAATAGTAGAGAGAATGATTTATTTCAGCTTTTACTTCTTTCATCACATTCCCAGTGGGTCAGAAGTTCACATAGACTCAATTAGTATTTGGTAGCATTGCCTTTAAATTGTTTCACTTGGGTCAAGCGTTTCGGGTAGTCTTCCACAAGCTTCCCACAATAAATTGGGTGAATTTTGGCTCATTCCTCCTGACAGAGCTGGAGTAATTGAGTCAGGTTTGTAGGCCTCCTTGCTTGCACATGCTTTTTCAGTTCTGCCCACAAATTTTCTATGGGATTGAGGTCAGGGCTTTGTGATGGCAACTCCAATACCTTGACTTTGTTGTCCTTAAGCCATTTTGCCACACCTTTGGAAGTATGCTTGAGGTCATTGTGCATTTGGAAGACCCATTTGTGACCAAGCTTTAACTTCCTGACTGATGTCTTGAGATGTTGCTTCAAAATATCCACAGTTTTCCTACCTCATGATGCCATCTATTTTGTGAAGTGCACCAGTCCCTCCTGCAGCAAAGCACCCCCACAACATGATGCTGCCACCCCCGTGTTCCACGGTTGGGATAGTGTTCTTCGGCTTGCAAGCCTCCCCCTTTTTCCTCCAAACATAATGATGGTCATTATGGCCAAACAGTTCTATTTTTGTTTCATCAGACCAGAGGACATTTCACCAAAAAGTACGATCTTTGTCCCCATGTGCAGTTGCAAACCGTAGTCTGGCTTTTTTATGGCGGTTTTGGAGCAGTGGCTTCTTCCTTGCTGAGCGGCCTTTCAGGTTATGTCAATATAGGACTTGTTTACTGTAGATATAGATACTTTTGTACCTGTATCCTCCAGCATCTTCACAAGGTCCTTTGCTGTTCTGGGATTGATTTGCACTTTTCACACCAAAGTACGTTCATTTCTAGGAGACAGAACGTGTCTCCTTCCTGAGCGGTATGATGGCTTCGTGGTCCCATGGTGTTTATACTTGCGTACTATTGTTTGTACAGATGAACGTGGTACATTCAGGCGTTTGGAGATTGCTCCCAAGGATGAACCAGACTTGTGGAGGTCTACCATTTTTTTCTGAGGTCTTGGCTGATTTCTTTTGATTTTCCCATGATGTCAAGCAAAGTGGCACTGAGTTTGAAGGTAGGCCTTGAAATACAGCCACAGGTACACCTCCAATTGACTCAAATAATGTAAATTAGCCTATCAGAAGCTTCTAAAGCCATGACATCATTTTCTGGAATGTTGCAAGCTGTTTAAAGGCACAGTCAACTTAGTGTATGTAAACTTCTGACACACTGGAATTGTGATACAGTGAATTAAAAATGAAATAATCTGTCTGTAAACAATTGTTGGAAAAATTACTTGTCATGCACAAAGTAGATGTCCTAACCGACTTGCCAAACTATAGTTTGTTAACAAGAAATTTTGGAGTGGTTGAAAAATGAGTTTTAATGACTCCAACCTAAGTGTATCTAAGTAAAAAATAGAAAATAAAAGTAACAAATAATTTAACAGTGAGGCTATATACAGGAGGTACCGGTACAGAGTCAATGTAGTCGAAGTAATTCAGGTAATATGTACATATAGGTAGATTTTAGGTGACTATGCATAGATTATAAACAGAGAGTAGCAGCAGCGTAAAAGAGGGGTCTGGGTAGCCCTTTGATTAGCTGTTCAGGAGTCTTATGGCTTGGGGGTAGAAGCTGTTAAGAAGCCTTTTGGACCTAGACTTTTGGACCTAGACCAGAGGCCGCTGTTCTATCCTGCTGAAAAAGCTTAAAACCCGCCAGCTGTATGTTAATCATGTCGTCGTTCAGCCACGACTTGGTAAACATAAGATATTCCAGTTTTAATGTCCTGTTGGTAGGATATATGTGCTTTTATTATCGATTGATTGAACGTTGGCTAATAGGACCAATGGTAAAGGAAGATTACCCTCTCGGCGACGGATCCTTACAAGGCCCCAGGACCGTTGTCCACGATATCTCTGTCTTTTCCTCCTGTGAATGACGGGATAAGGGCCCTGTCGGGCGTCCGAAGTAAATTCTTCCCGTCCGACTCATTGAAGAAGAAGAATTCCTCCAG
This sequence comes from Salmo trutta, assembly GCF_901001165.1. Classification (NCBI taxonomy): domain Eukaryota; kingdom Metazoa; phylum Chordata; class Actinopteri; order Salmoniformes; family Salmonidae; genus Salmo; species Salmo trutta. Next base: position 51,392,417 of record NC_042974.1, on the reverse strand, counting down.
TACGGGGTGTGTAATCGCTGCCCTGACATCAAGAAGCTCTTTTCGGTCATAAGACATGGTGGCATGTACAGAATGTCCTATGTTTTAAGGTAAGTGGTACACTGTTCAGCCGAAATAGTGTAAACATCTTTAATCAATATGATTGCATATTTGACATGATCACTTAGTGCTGGCTTTTCAATATGACCCCATCTGGGATTTCAGGGTGCCTTGATCTTTCGGGTTGCGCCACAAAGTCCCCTACAGATTCATTACCAATAATACATCTCTGAGTAGCATCTGCACAACTATTTTAGTTATCAGTTCATCTGATACTCTATCATCATTGATTTCATTGACTTATTTCAGCAATTTGAGGGTTCTGTATAGTTGCCTAATGTTGGTTGGGGCTTATTATTATTTGGTTTATGTTACTCCTGAATCACTATGATAAATATAATCGGTTTTCTTATGGGATGTTGTGAATTCAAATCCCAAGTAAGGTAATTTTGAATAATAATGACTGTATAAATAAACACACAAAATATAATCAAGTATGTCAAAGTGTGTCAAATATGTCAATTGAAAACACTGCGACTGTGTGATGTTCTTTGGGACATCCTAAAGACTCATTTTGGTTTGCAGGGCATCACCTGTGAAATCTCATGTGAAATATATCCACATGTGAAACTTCATGTTAAGTATCATTGCATGTGAAAGTGTTCCAAAACCACAGGATTTCACATGTGAAAGGTTATGTGATCACATGTGAAATATCATCAGATGTGAAGTGTTTTCAAAACCACCTGGTTTCACGTGACTGTACATACATACTCCAACCAGAAGCCATGGATTACAGGTTACATTCACACTGAGCTAAAGGGTAGAGCTGCCGCTTTTAAGGTGCGGGACTCTAACCCGGAAGCTGATAAGAAATCCTGCTATGCCCTGCGATGAACCATCAAACAGGCAAAGCGTCAATACAGGGCTAAGATTGAAACGTACTACACCGGCTCCGACGCTTGTCTTATGTGGCAGTGCTTGCAAACTATTACAGACTACAAAGGGAAGCACAGCCGCGAGCTGCCCAGTGACACGAGCTTACCAGACGAGCTAAATCACTTCTATGCTCGCTTCGAGGCAAGCAACACTGAGGCATGCATGAGAGCATCAGCTGTTCCGGACGACTGTGTGATCACACTCTCCATAGCCAACGTGAGTAAGACCTTTAAACAGGTCAACATTCACAAGGCAGCGGGGCCAGATGGATTACCAGGACGTGTGCTCCGGGCATGTGCTGACCAGCTGGCAGGTGTCTTCACTGACATTTTTAACATGTCCCTGACTGTATCTGTAATACCAACATGTTTCAAGCAGACCACCATAGTCCCTGTGCCCAAGAACACAAAGGCAACCTGCCTAAATGACTACAGACCCGTAGCACTCATGTCCGTAGCCATGAAGTGCTTTGAAAGGCTGGTCATGGCTCACATCAACACCATTATCCCAGAAACCCTAGACCCACTCCAATTTGCATACCGCCCAAACAGATCCACAGATGATCTCTATTGCACTCCACACTGCCCTTCCCATCTGGACAAAAGGAACACCTATGTGAGAATGCTATTCATTGACTACGGCTCAGCGTTCAACACCATAGTACCCTCAAAGCTCATCACTAAGCTAAGGATCCTGAGACTAAACACCTCCCTCTGCAACTGGATCCTGGACTTCCTGACGGGCCGCCCCCGGGTGGTGAGGGTAGGTAGCAACACATCTGCCACGCTGATCCTCAACACTGGAGCTCCCCAGGGGTGCGTGCTCAGTCCCCTCCTGTACTCCCTGTTCACCCACTACTGCATGGCCAGGCACGACTCCAACACCATCATTAAGTTTGCAGACGACACAACAGTGGTAGGTCTGATCACCGACAACGATGAGACAGCCTATAGGGAGGAGGTCAGAGACCTGGCCCGGGTGGTGCCAGAATAACAACCTATCCCTCAACGTAACCAAGACTAAGGAGATGATTGTGGACTACAGGAAAAGGAAGACCGAGCACGCCCCCATTCTCATCGACAGGGCTATAGTGGAGCAGGTTGAAAGCTTCAAGTTCCTTGGTATCCACATCACCAACAAACTAGAATGGTCCAAACACACCAAGACAGTCGTGGAGAGGGCACGACAAAGCCTATTCCCTCTCAGGAAACTAAAAAGATTTGGCATGGGTCCTGAGATCCTCAAAAGGTTCTACAGCTGCAACATCGAGAGCATCCTGACTGGTTGCATCACTGCCTGGTACGGCAATTGCTCGGCCTCCGACCACAAGGCACTACAGAGGGTAGTGCATACGGCCCAGTACATCACTGGGGCTAAGCTGCCTGCCATCCAGGACCTCTACACCAGGCAGTGTCAGAGGAAGGCCCTAAAAATTGTCAAAGACCCCAGCCACCCAAGTCATAGACTGTTCTCTCTACTACCACATGGCAAGCGGTACCGGAGTGCCAAATCTAGGACAAAAAGGCTACTCAACAGTTTTTACCCCCAAGCCATTAGACTCCTGAACAGGTGATCAAATGGCTACCCGGACTATTTGCATTGTGTGCCCCCCCCCCCCCCAACCACTCTTTTACGCTGCTGCTACTCTCTGTTTATCTTATATACATAGTCACTTTAACTATACATTCATGTACATACTACCTCAATTGGCCCGACCAACCAGTGCTCCCGCGTATTGGCTAACCGGGCTATCTGCATTGTGTCCCGCCACCCACCAACCCCTCTTTTACGCTACTGCTACTCTCTGTTCATCATATATGCATAGTCACTTTAACCATACCTACATGTACATACTACCTCAATCAACCTGACTAACCGGTGTCTGAATGTAGCCTCGCTACTTTTATAGCCTTGCTGCTGTAAATAGCCTCGCTACTGTTATTTTTCTCTGTCTTTTTTACTGTTGTTTTTATTTCTTTACTTACCTATTGTTCACCTAATACCTTTTTTGCACTGTTGGTTAGAGCCTGTCAGTAAGCATTTCAATGTGAGGTCTACACCTGCTGTATTCGGCACACTTGACAAATAAACTTTGATTTGATTTCACATGTGAAAGGTTATGTGATCATGTGAAAAGCCGAATTCAATATAATTCCAATGTAAGAATCTCCCAAAATTGTGACACTCAACGATTTCAATGTCCCCCTTAGTCACTTTATCCTGGCACTGGGTCTGGCATGCCATCAGTGTCTGTAACAGATGGCAGAGAGGTGAGATGGAGGGATGAAGTTTGGCAGATGGACATAAAGGGAGGAGTAACTTGAAGCATTCAGCCTTACTGTACTAGGCTACTGGATGCAACCCAAATGGAACCATATTCCCTTTATAGGGCACTTCTTTTTACCAGTGCCTATAGGACTCTGGTCAAAAAGAGTGAACTTTATAAGGAATAGAGTGTCATTTGGGGCGTACCCACTGTAGATTGTTCAGGGATGTATAAACTCAGAACCATAATGTCTGCATGAGAGAAAGGGCTGAACTATACCTTAACCAAGTTAATGCAGCCGTTTCTTATTGTCTGGATGAGTAGCCTCATTTGCACTAATGAAATCACAATTACACTTACACATTATAACCTAGATACAACATTTATTTACTGTGAGAGTGTGTGTGTGCGCCAACAGTGAACTGTTGTTATGATGTACATTGAGTTTAAAAAACATTAAGAACGCCAGCTCTTTCCATGACAGACTGACCAGGTGAAAGCTATGATCCCTTATTGATGGCCCTTGTTGAATCCACTTCAATCAGTGTAGATCAGGGATATCAAAGTCAATCAGAGCATGGACCATATTGAGCACAGACAGACAGACTATTATGTTTAGTTTTTGTAACTACAAATAACAAAAACGTAGCTAGGTTGTTGTAACATTTAAACTTAAAACATGTTTAAAATGTTTTTTTGCACTGCATGGATCACCGGTGTGGTTGAATGCAGCATTCAAAATGTATTGTAGTTGAGTAGCCAGCCTAGGCTACTGCTCAAAGGCTACTGCTCAAAGGCTACTGCTCAAATGTTGCTGTAATAGGCATTCATGTTTCTCCTTTGAATTGGGTTTGGTTGCAGGTTTTCGGTTTTTGATTATTAATTTTCAAGCTTTAAAAACCCAAGCCAGACTGCAACATTTTAGTAGCCTAGCTAGGACAGTGGCATGTGTCAGTAGCCTACACTTTCCATCTGATGCGCTGTACGGGCCACGAAAGTAGTGCAATTGATGTTGAATTCGCCGATGCGAGCGCATCAGGCTGTAATTTCATAAAGTAAATGATTCAACTGTTAACTCATTTATACTCGCTTGTGTGTCATGTTGCCCATTAGTAGTAATTCATACCCGCGTGTGAATCCTTTCTTATAACATTTTGACAACCAAGTTTACATTTTCTACAGGCTAGCGCATTGACCCGTTGGCACCAAAACGTGGCATGGAAATTTAGCCTACACAGGGGCGGAAATCCCGGGGGGGACGGGGGGGACACGACCCCCCCATCCTGGGAAAAATATGATTTGTCCCCCCCAATATATCACTGAAACATAACTATGTACTTTAAATAATATTAATAATACGCAATGAAAGCAATTGTGCTGATTATAGATACTTAATAGTGCGTTTTTAAGTTTCAAAAGATTGCGACCCCCCCACCCTTTTCCTCACAATGGTTTGATCCACTGGCAAGGTAACAGAGGGGTCTTGTCTACTGTCTGAAAGGCACTCATTGAATGTAACTGACGTAAGGTTAATCCAGTCAATCGCGCGCACACACTAGCTGAATATGCAGAGCTAGCGCGCAAATATTAACTATTAAGCTAGCTAGTTCCTATTCCATTTATGTGGCCTCGTCAAAGATGGAATCTTTGCTATCGTCAATTTATTCCGAGATCAGTATGCAGATGATGTAAGTTAGTGCTTCAAAGTCCCTGTGATAAGGTTAGCGATAAACTGAAGTCCAAACTGAACAGAACTACACTCTTCTTCTGCCATTGTCTTAAATATATTTAATGGTCTCGTTGCAAAAGCTAAATTGTCGCAAGGGAACTTTTATTTATTTTATTTAACCCGGGTAGCAAAGATTATAGCAAACACCACTGAAACGGAATTGGTGCTCGCTTGCTTTGCAAATTCAGCTATTGTTGGAAGCCAGACAATATGAAACAAACTATTAAAATTACAAAAGGTTGCAGCATATGTTGTGTAAATGGTGAACTCATACAGCTGTCAACTCTTGTCATTTTAATCCGTTTCACATTTGCTAGCTACCTTTTAGATCAAAGCCCAAATAGAATGATAAAAGATAAGATGATAGAAGCCCATCTCCTACTGTAAATAACCTACACACTGTGTGTGTGTGTGTAGCCAGCCAGCCAAGTAGAAAAATGGCAGAAAAATAAAAGACGGACATCAGAGTATTTTTCAGTACACCAAAACGCAAAGTAAGAACCCTAGTAGCCTAATATCTCAAAGACTAGTTGATAAAATGTTCATCAGAAAGAAATTAAATTCTAATGGAAATGTTTCACAATGATGTCGTTAGGCAGAGCAGGCAACAGATGGCACACAGACAGCAGAGTTGGGGACAGATATGCAGGGACAGACTGGCAGAGACAGGGAGTCTCAGGTAAGTTTGTTGAATCTTTGTTTGGCAACATTATGAAAGGTTCTCAATTGTTTTGACTTGTAAAATAGGAATATAATTGGAAAATGCCATGGATACCCCCACTCTCAACTTAAACTGGTGACTGAACTAAGATTTGTTAAAGGCAATGGTATTGCTGTTGTGAGTAGTTGTGTAGTTTTGGGTACCGGTAGTTAGGAGTACGGCAAACACCTTATTTCTTTGGTTCCTCAATATACATTTACCATATTACAATGTAGGCTATGTGTTACAGCACTACTTTTGGTGTCCACCTCAGGAATTGCTCTTGAGAAAATTTCATGTAATTGTCCCCCCCAAAGTTGATATCAGATTTTCGCCCCTGAGCCTACAACAGTTTTAAACTTTCGGTCTGGTAGAAGGAGGAGGTAGGCGTGCGCGTGTGTGTGTGTGTGTGTGTGTGTGTGTGCGCGCGCACGTGCATGCATTTATGCACACATACTGTACCCATGTTTTGCGTGAATCTTCCTCAAGGTGTCAGCACAAACGATGTCCAATCCAATCCTACAATGTCACGTCCGCATGTAAACAACGTCTCGGAACCAGACCGCTCCAAACCCAACTAGACACTTGGGCCAGTACAGACAGACAGTGTTAAGACCTACATTCTTGACCCCACTTAAAGGCAGGAATAACACCTAGATGGATGCATTATGGGAGCAGGTCATGAGGAGAGTGGTTGCCAGGGGTGACAGTTGGACTGGGGAACCAACTCTTCATCTGGAGGAAAAGCATTAAATGTGATTTGTCAGCTGCCATTGGCATCTGTGAGCGCACACACGGAGGCACGCACGCACACACACGCACACATATGAACGTGTTAAAATTGTGCTGCTGTCAGAAGCACCTCTCAGTGAACAAAAGTAGAGAATGGCTTTTCTTCCCTGATTACTGGAATTATCAGAACTTGTCTGATCTCACTGGAATTAAAAACTCAGTACACTGCTGCTTCCAGACGTGGTAAGGCTCCGAGTACATACTGAAGCTTCATCTTAATGCTCACAGATACCGTGTGTGTGTCGGTGCGTGCGTGCTTGCATCTGTGTGTGTGTCTGTGTGTTTGTTTGCGTGTGCGTGCGTGCATGCTTGCGTCCGTGTGTGTGTGTCAGGGTTTCTGTTAGGAAAATGTTGCTCCGGACATTTGACCTGCAGCATTTTAAATTTACTGGTCATTTGAGAAATGTACCGGACCCATGTGCATTGGGTGCGCAACCTGATAACGGCGCCCACCCATGGGGCTCGGAATTACAAAAATCACATTTCGATTATGGTAATTCATGTTACCAGAACATGCAAATTGAGGATGCAACGATGTGCGGTCCTTCTTACGGAATTCTGATGGACACTTTGAAGATGCTACAATAACTTCCCACACGGACTTTTCCTCTGACAAAAAGACGTGTAACGAACAGCAGAATCACTGGCCTATGTCAATCTACTATCCCCATAGTAGAAAACTTTACCTATTCTGTTGGTCAGCTTGTCGAGAAAGAAATAGCCCATTCCAAACAGACTGGGACAGTTGTGGGACCATAGATCCCAAATTCATACAACTAGTAGGCCTAGGATACATCTTTTTTTAAAAGCAATGAGTCTAAAACCACAGATCAGAACGTTTAGATTAAAATCTTGATGAATTATTATTTCTTCACGTTTTAAGTGCAGCAATGCGCACAAGGCAGTAGACTACGAGCAAATGTTCGTTCCCTGATGCAATTATTGGGAAAACACCGTTGTCACACATGCGAGCGGTTTCATGTGACAGAGATTCAAATATTCGTTGGAAACGTTGAAAGAGGGGAGATGTAATATGTGCCTTTGGCTACTGGACAACAAAAGAAAGTTGATATCAAATAATTCCCTCTACGGATATGGTCTGATTTTGGCTAGGCTACTTTGAAGCAATGTAAGACATGCCTCATAATATGTTGTGAAACGTCCAGGTTTAAACAGTTAAGTGTATGTTAACCGAAATGCATACTGGTGTGACTCGCTGACGCATTCCGTAGCCTATGCGTTTGCTGTTTGAGATGCTGTATGTAGCAGCTCTTGCGCTGTCTGGCATATTTAATGCTCAAGGGCTCTGTATCTGTATGTTGTACGCGTGTGACAAATAAGATGCATGACGAATATACTGTACACACGCCATTTTAATTACACTAAATTATGAAACTTAACCTATACACCGATAAGCATGACCAGTCAAATGTATTTACATCAACTGGCATTTCCATCAATGAATAGGCTAAAAAGCATGATTTCGCAATGGGATTTGTTCTTCTTCTCAGGACAATTGGCCGGTGTCATTACCATATATTTTTTTTCAGCCAAAAGCCGGCTATTACCATCTAACAGAAACCCTTGTGTTTGTTTGCGCGTGTTTGGATGTGGGTGCTTTCTTGTGGCTCAGTTGGTAGAGCATGGCGCTTTCAACGCCAGGGTTGAGAGTTCGTATACCCAAGGTGGACTAGAATGCCAATGAGACTGTATGCACTCACAACTGAAAGCCGCTCTGGATAACAGCGTCTGCCAAATGACTGTCACTTTAATGTAAAATGTGTGCATGCTGCTGCCACCATGTAGCTTCACTATTTGTTCTGTGCAGTATGAGTCATGCCCTCTGGGTGAGATCCTGTGTGGGATTTCATCATCCAGTACTGTACGACTTAACCCTTACATGGTCATGGTTTTAGCTTGATTTCTATGAACACATGTTATTGTCATCCTCACACACCTCATTCCATGGTGATAAGGTAATGTCTATGGGGTGATAGGTTAATAATGGATCTGGTATCCAGAGAAAAGCAGGATTCCTGAGCTTTGACACACGTGCACAAACACACGAGCACACACAAACACTAGGAATCCTGTGGAAAGAGAACGTGAGAAGAATGTGGGAATTATGTGGATCTTTCTAGGGACAGTTGTTATTTTCACTGCCTTATAGAGACAGAGAGACACAGAGAGAGACACAGAGAGAGACACAGAGAGAGAGACACAGAGAGAGACACAGAGAGAGACACAGAGAGAGAGAAAGGGGTGTAGACAGCTGGAGAGAGGGAGGTAGTGAGTGAGGGGGAGGTAGTGAGTGAGGGGGAGGTAGGGGTAGAGAGGGGGAGGTAGGGGTAGAGAGGGGGAGGTAGTGAGTGAGGGGGAGGTAGGGGTAGAGAGGGGGAGGTAGGGGTAGAGAGGGGGGGTAGGGGTAGAGAGGGGGGGTAGGGGTAGAGAGGGGGGTAGGGGTAGAGAGGGGGGGTAGGGGTAGAGAGGGGGGGTAGGGGTAGAGAGGGGGGTAGGGGTAGAGAGGGGGGGTAGGGGTAGAGAGGGGGAGGTAGGGGTAGAGAGGGGGGGTAGGGGTAGAGAGGGGGGTAGGGGTAGAGAGGGGGGGTAGGGGTAGAGAGGGGGGGTAGGGGTAGAGAGGGGGGGTAGGGGTAGAGAGGGGGGGTAGGGGTAGAGAGGGGGGGAGGGGTAGAGAGGGGGGGTAGGGGGTAGAGAAGGGGGTAGGGTAGAGAGGGGGTAGAGAGGGGGGGTAGGGGTAGAGAGGGGGGGGTAGGGGTAGAGAGGGGGGGTAGGGGTAGAGAGGGGGGGTAGGTAGATAACGTAGAGAGAAAAGAGGGCATAGAGACAGAGAATGTGAGAAGCAGATTTCAACAGGATCAGAGGATCAGATTTCCATCCCAGTTTTCTATGATTAATCTGTGTGTGCATGTGCGTGTAATCTGTGCATGCGTTCATCCGTGTATGTGCTGGATAGAGATTACAGTGTGTAATGTGCTGGATAGAGATTACAGCGTGTGTATGTGCTGAATAGAAATTACTGGTTGTGTATGTGCTGGATAGAGATTACAGCGTATGTATGTGCTGGATAGAGATTACAGCATGTGTGTGTGCTGGATAGAGATTACAGCGTGAGTATGTGCTGGATAGAGATTACAGCGTGAGTATGTGCTGGATAGAGATTACAGCGTGAGTATGTGCTGGATAGAGATTACAGCGTGAGTATGTGCTGGATAGAGATTACAGCGTGAGTATGTGCTGGATAGAGATTACAGCGTGAGTATGTGCTGGATAGAGATTACAGCGTGAGTATGTGCTGGATAGAGATTACAGCGTGAGTATGTGCTGGATAGAGATTACAGCGTGTGTATGTGCTGGATAGAGATTACAGCGTGAGTATGTGCTGGATAGAGATTACAGCGTGAGTATGTGCTGGATAGAGATTACAGCGTGAGTATGTGCTGGATAGAGATTACAGCGTGTGTATGTGCTGGATAGAGATTACAGCGTGAGTATGTGCTGGATAGAGATTACAGCGTGAGTATGTGCTGGATAGAGATTACAGCGTGAGTATGTGCTGGATAGAGATTACAGCGTGTGTATGTGCTGAATAGAAATTACAGGTTGTTTATGTGCTGGATAGAGATTACAGCGTGTGTATGTGCTGGATAGAGATTACAGTTTGTGTATGTGCTGGATAGAGATTACAGTGTGTGTATGTGCTGGATAGAGATTACAGCGTGTGTATGTGCTGAATAGAAATTACAGTTTGTGTATGTGCTGGATAGAGATTACAGTTTGTGTATGTGCTGGATAGAGATTACAGTTTGTGTATGTGCTGGATAGAGATTACAGTGTTGCCTCAGTGCTTACTTTACACATCCACCCACCTCCCTCCCACATGATCTACTTCCCAAATGGCACCCTATTCCCTATTTAGTGCACTATTTTTGACCAGGGCCCATGTGGCTGCAGACATGTTAATTTAGTCAGTTTAATCTCCATCCTGCTTCTTCCACATGTTACCTCCTGAAACATACACAGCCTTATTAATACCCTCTTATTCATCTCTCTCCCCCCTCTCTCGCTCTCTCCCCCTCTCTGTCTGTCATGTAGAAGAATCACGACAGCTCAGACATACTGTCAGGGCCAAGATCCATCCAGAGTAGGCTAACAGAGATGGTATTAACATCTGTTTCTCTTGTTTTATGTTGTTGGCAGGAATCGACTACAAGACAACTACGATACTCCTAGATGGAAGAAGAGTCAAGCTGCAGCTCTGGTGAGTGAAGTCACTGTACACAACACACACTCGCACGCATGCACAAACACACCCACCCGGCCGTTACCATGCTAAACTCATCCCAATTCTACATCAGGGTTATTGGAACATATTGAAACTGTAAATGGGACTCTATGGCCTCCTAGTTCCTGTCCCAAATGGCACCCTGTTTCCTATGTAGTGCACTACTTTTGACCAGGTCCCATTTGGCTCTATATAGGTGATAGAGTGCAATTTGGCTGTATCATGCTGATCAGATTAGGAGAAGAATAGAGTATTGTCAGCGAGAGAGAGACATTCCTGAGAGTTGTTGTAAGGAGAAGAGCAACGGGGGAGAGAGCTCTGTACATAGGCTCAATAAGTAACATGTGAGTCTGATTACACTGAGAGGCATTGTAGCCAGATTTGTCAAAGCAGCAGAATAGGGATGAGGGAAAGACAGACAGACACACACACACAGTACACACAGTGCCTTCAGAAAGTATTTGCACCCTTTGAATTTGTGTGTGCAATAATAGTGTTTAACATGATTTTTGAATGACTACCTCATCTCTGTACCCCACCCATACAATTATCTGTAAGGTCCCACAGTTGAGCAGTGCATTTCAAACACAGATTTAGCCATAAAGACCAGGGAGTTTTTCCAATACCTCGCAAAGAAGGGTACCTATTGGTAGATGGGTAAAAAGAAAAAGCAGACATTGAATATCGCTTTGAGCTTGGTGAAGTGTGTATCAATGCACCCAGTCACTACAAAGATACAGGCGTCCTTCCTAACTTAGTTGGTGGAGAGGAAGGAAACCGCTCAGGGATTTCACCATGAGGCCAATGATGACTATAAAACAGTTACAGAGTTTAATGGCTGTGATAAGAGAAAACTGAGGATGGATCAACAACATTGTAGTTACTCCACAATACTAACCTAAATGACAGAGTGAAAAGAAGGAAGTCTGTACAGAATACAAATATTCCAAAACATGCATCTTGTTTGCAACAAGGCACTAAAGTAATACTGCAAAAAATGTGTCAAAGCAACTAACTTTTTGTCCTGAATACAAAGTGTTATGTTTGGGGAAAATCCAATACAACACATTACTGAGTACCACTCTCCATATTTTCAAGCATAGTGGTGGCTGCATCATGTTATGGGTATACTTGTAATTGATAAGGACTGGGGAGTTTTTCAAGATAAAAAAGAAATGGAATCGAGCTAAGCACACAGACAAAATCCTATGGTTCAGTCTGCTTTCCACCACACTGGGAGATTAATTCACCTCTCAGCAGGGCAATAACTTAAAACACAAGGCCAAATCTACACTGGAGTTGCTTACCAAGTAGACAGTGAGAGTTCTGAGTGACCTGAGTTAGAGTTTTGACTTAAATCTGCTTGAAAATCTATGGCAATACTTGAAAATGGTTGTCTAGCAATGATCAACAATCAACTTGACAGAGCTTGAAGAATTAAAAAATTCTAATGGTCAAATGTTGCACAATCGAGGTGCGCAAAGCTGTTAGAGACTTACCCAGAAAGGCACACAGCTGCAATCTCTGCCAATCTAACATGTATTGACTCAGGGGTGTGAATCCTAATGTAAATGAGATATTTCTGTATTTCATTTTCAATACATTTGCCCGAAATATCTATAAACATGTTTTTACTTTGTTATTATGGGGTATTGTGTGTAGATGGGTGAAATATATATTTTTGTAATCCATTCAGGCTGTAACACAACAAAATGTGGAATAAGTCAGGGGGTGTGAATACTTTCTGAAGGCGCTGTACACACACATGCACAGATGCACACTAACCCACATCACACACACACACTCCGTGGTTCCCATCGTGTGACCTTTGCCCTTCTCTTCTTTACTCCTAAACCCTTACCATGAGAGTGCTACTTTTATTTCTAAAAGGTTTTGCTTTTAGTCAAGTCAATATTAAATGATTAATCTGGAAACTTTTTGTTGATGTCTAAAAGGATGAGACGCGTTATTACTTTAACAGGAGGGCTGTTAGTAATGCTCTCTATCCTCCTCGCCATGGCTACACGCTAATCACAGCTAGCAAGTGTGGCATTGGGGGAAGGGGAACATTGGTAAAATGCTAGCGTGGCATGCTGGAACATTGGTAAATTATAGAGTGGCTAACATATTAACAAAGAGATAACAAGCGTTAGCGTGCAGAATTGGCCAGTGGTGAAAATTGTGAACTTGTGAACGATCTGCAGGTGGAGTAGGCCTACGGATACACATAATAAGATGATTGCAAATCTGAAGCTTATGAGAAGAAAGGAGAATATGAGTATCTAAACGACATGTGGTTATTCTCCTATTATTATTATTAATATATTGACATTTCTATCCTCTATAAAACTAAAGCTTCTCCCTTCATAGTAGGCTAGTGTGTAAAATATGGTATGTGGTGTCAGTATATGAAATCATATCAAGAAACAAGTGTTCAAAGTTTTATATGTGCATGACTCTCATCGGCGTGTGTGTGTGTGTGTGCGTGTGCGAACCCAAACACTGCTGTGTCATCCAGGTCTGGAGAATGCAATCTGGAAACATGCTATTGTTCTAGCTCTGTACTCTCACTACCTTACCCAATTGCATTCTCTTAAATGCAGGCTTAATCTTAGTGTTTTTGTGTTTATTACACCACAGTAGGTTTTGAATATATGTAGTTAATCCTCTCTTTGTAAGGGATGTATGAATTGTCTGAATTTCACAGCCAAATATACTATACATTTGAGAAGTTAGTGTTGCTAAACATAGATAATTGGTGATTGTCTGACAAATGATAGCAATAGATGCCTTGCCTTTTATAAGGTCATTAGAATAGGGGTGGAATGTTGTTGGAATACTGTGTGTTTTGATTGACATATGGTTGACATTCTGACCCCTTAAAATCCCTTAACCCCTGACCTCTGTGTGTTGTTTCAGGGACACCTCTGGCCAGGGGCGCTTCTGCACCATCTTCCGCTCTTACTCCAGAGGAGCGCAGGTACGTGTGTTCGTGTGTGTGATTGAGTTAGATTCTTTTTTCAGTACACTGTTTGATAATGGGTCAGTCGACACAAATTATTGTTTCACAATTACAAAACAAATAACATGTTTGCAGCAGGGGAATGTTTCTCTTGGCTGCTGCTGCACACTGCATAGTAAACCCTAATGTATAAAACCTTACATGGATCTGTGGAAACCTCACTCAAAAAAACAGATTTCATCTCTGAGGAAAGGAATAGACTTGAGAATTTCAACATAAAGAACACAGTAGCCTATTTGAGAATGTTTTAGAATCAGCACATACAACCTTTAAATACTATGCTGTAGACCTACACATGCACAAGTCTTACTGGCTGCGCTAATATTATAGAGTAGGTGCATGCAAGTTATTTGTACATGTTTTCACATCCAGCTGTATATCAACACCATCACTACTGACCCCAGCACCCTTTCCTGTGGAAACAGTACAGTATGGGTAGATGGGGGTGCTCCTATCTAAACAGGGACAGTGGATGGGCTTGTGCACTGTACAAAAGCAAAACGTTAATGGTACATCAATGTTAGTGGATCCAGTATGTAGGAAATCTATTTAGTTCAACCACAATGTCGCCGGAAGAAATGGCAGCAGTTTTACGGGGGCCCAACCAATGGTGCTATTATGTGGGGGGTTTTCGCGATATTTGTAACTTATTTTGTACATAATGTTTCTGCCACCGTATCTTACAGCAAAAAAGTGCTTCTGGATATCAGGACAGTGATCATTCACCTCGTATTAGACTACGATTTTTTCAACAACAAGCAAGACTCACATGTTATTCTCCAAACACCCGGCAGGGCCGACATCCCAGTTATTCGCAAGAGGAAGTGACGCAGGTACAGAGGACGAAGAGCCGGATGCCTCATCAGGATCCGCAGGAGGCGAGTAGGAAAGCTGCCGTTACCGTCAATATTACTCGCCAACGTGCAATCATTGGACAATAAATTAGACGAGGTACGATCACAAATATCCTACCAACGGAACATCAAAAACTGTAATATCCTATGTTTCATGGAATCGTGGCTGAATGACGACATGGATATTCAACTAGCGGGATATACGCTGCACCGGCAGGATAGAACAGCACACTCCGGTAAGACGAGGGGGGGCGGTCTGTGCATATTTGTAGACAACAGCTGGTGCATGAAATCTAAGGAAGTCTCTAGATTTTGCTCGCCTGAAGTAGAGTATATTGTAATAAATTGCAGGCCACACTACTTGCCTAGAGAGTTCTCAGCTATACTTTTCGTGGCTGTTTATTTACCACCACAGACAGATGCTGGCACTAAGACCGCACTCAGTCAGCTGTATAAGGAAATAAGCAAACAGGAAACCACTCACCCAGAGACGGCGCTCCTAGTGGCCAGAGACTTTAATGCAGGGAAACTTAAATCAGTTCTACCAAATCTCTATCAACATGTTAAATGTGCAACCAGAGGGAAAAAAATTCTAGATCACCTGTACTCCACACACAGAGACGCATACAAAGCTCTCCCTCGCCCTCCATTTGGTAAATCTGACCACAATTCTATCCTCCTGATTCCTGCTTACAAGCAAAAATTAAAGCAGGAAGCACCAGTGACTCGGTCTATAAAAAAGTGGTGAAGCAGATGCTAAACTACAGGACTGTTTTGCTATCACAGACTGGAACATGTTCCGGGATTCTTCCGATGACATTGAGGAATACACCACATCAGTCACTGGCTTTATCAATAAGTGCATCGAGGACGTAGTCCACACAGTGACTGTACGTACATACCCCAAACAAAAGCCATGGATTACAGCCAACATTCTCACTGAGCTAAAGGGTAGAGCTGCCGCTTTCTTGTAAGCTTCTAACCCGGAAGAAATCCCGCTATGCCCTGCGACAAACCATCACACAGGCAAAGCGTCAATACAGGGCTAAGATTGAATCCTACTACACCGGCTCCGACGCTCGTCGGATGTGGCAGGGTTTACAAACTATTACAGACTACAAAGGGAAGCACAGCCGCAAGCTGCCCAGTGACACAAGCCTACCAGACGAGCTAAATCCCTTCTATGCTCGCTTCGAGGCAAGCAACACTGAGGCAAACATGAGAGCATCAGCTGTTCCGGACGATTGTGTGATCTCCGTAGCCGATGTGAGTAAGACCTTTAAACAGGTCAACATTCACAAGGCTGCGGGGCCAGACGGATTACCAGGACGTGTGCTCCGGGCATGTGCTGACCAACTGGCAGGTGTCTTCACTGAACATTTTCAACATGTCCCTGATCCAAGGGCTCTCTATGGTCAGGGCGTGACAGTACCCCCCCCCCCCCCAAAGGTGCGGACTCCGGCCGCAAAACCTGAAACCAAATGGGGAGGGTAGGGGGGGTGACTAGTGTCGGTGGCGGATCCGGTATGGGTCGCCGCCCAGGCCCCGAATCCGGCCATGGCGTCGGGCTGAACGCCGTGCCTGGACTGGGCATCGGCGCAGAGGAAGGCTCCGGCCTTGGAGCGGTACTGGGTGCCGTGCCTGGACTGGGCACCGGCGCAGAGGAGGGCTCCGGCCATGGAGCGGGACTGGACGCCGTGCCTGGACTGGGTACCGGCGCAGAGGAAGGCTCCTGCCATGGAGCGGGACTGGACACCGTGCCTGCAGTGGGCACCAGCGCAGAGGAAGACTCCGGCCTTGGAGCTGGACTGGACGCCGTGCCTGGACTAGGCACCGGCGCAGAGGAAGGCTCCGGCCATGGAGCGGGCCTGGACTGGGCACTGGTGCAGAAGAAGGCCATGGCACCGGCGCAGGCAGCTCCGGGCCGTGGACCGTCACTGGAAGCTCCAGATTGTTGACCATCACTGGAAGCTCCGGGCCGTTGACCGTCACTGGATCCCCGGGTCGTTGACCGTCACTGGAAGCTCCAGGCCGTTGACCATCACTGGAAGCTCCGGGCCGTTGACCGTCAATGGAAGCTCCGGGCCGTTGACCGTCACTGGAAGCTCCGGGCCATTGACCGTCACTGGAAGCCTAGTGCGTGGAGCCGGTACAGGTGGCACCGGACTGTTGACACGCACTTCAGGGCGAGTGCGAGGAGCTGGCACAGGATGTACCGGACTGGGGAGGCGCACTGGAGGCCTGGTGCATGGAGCCGGCACAGGTGGCACCGGACTGGTGACACGGACTTCAGGGCGAGTGCGAGGAGCTGGCACAGGACGTACCGGACTGGGGAGGTGCACTGGAGGCCTGGCGCGTGGAGCCGGGACAGGTGGCACTGGACTGGTGACACGCACTTCAGGGCGAGTGCGAGGAGCTGGCACAGGACGTACTGGACTGGGGAGGCGCACTGGAGGCCTGCTGCATGGAGCCGGCACAGGTGGCACCGGACTGTTGACACGCACTTCAGGGAGGGTGCGGGGAACTGGCACAGGACTCACCAGACTGCTGACAGGATCTTCAGGTCGAATGTTATGCAGAACCAAGGGCTCTCTATGGTCAGGGCATGACAATACCCACGTGGGTGATTGAAAGATGAACTGAGGTCCACACTCCAGTCCAGTAATGCACCTTAAAGTTGGTTGCCAACCGCCATATAAAGTCCAAAGAAGAAGAAAAAGCCTAAAAGAGGAGAGATTACTAGAAACAAACTCGGTTGACCGTTTTATCTGTGGATTAATTGTCAGAGTAGAGGACATTTCAGGTAAAATAACAACCCAATGTTTATATCCCAGGACAAATTAGCTAGCAACAACGAGCTAGCTAGCTTAATTGGCATAAATGTTTAATGCTTTTTGACCTGTCCCCAAATTAATATAATTGGTTCAGAGATTGTTTTGATATTTCAACTTGGGTGTGCTGATTGTGTCTGGTGTGGGTGGACAAAATCAACTTGCGGGCAATGGCGGACGCATGCACGGTCTGGTCAACATGTAACAGTTCTATGGAATGCAAACTGATGGAGAGTTAGCTTGAATCCTCAGTGTTAGCAACTGGCGCCACCAGTGACAGTAAAACTTAACAGTAGTTGGCAGTTGGACAGACTACTAATTGCATTTATACAGGAATGTGCTATTCCCATGAGACTTTCTATAGTTTACACTGTACCCAATTAACTGAACAGTCTGCTTCATTGTCTCTGGTCTCAATTCATTTTGAGTAGCCTACTTACTGAAAACAATATCACATATTTTATTGTGCATCTCCACTTAGAATGTGTGTGTGTTTGTGTTTAAAAGACCACTTTTTTTCAACTGAAAGATGATGCTCAGAGCTTACCATTCAAGTCAATAAGTCATACTTTTAGGCAAAGTATGATATATTTGTGGGAAATCCAAAATGGGGACTTTTTTTCTGTGGCAATGCCGTGTGTTTCCCATATGATATGACATGCTAATACTTTCATTTTCAGGGCTGAGTTTTATTTAATTGTTACCACCCACCAGCATGGCATTGTTAATAATCAGAAACACCTGCAAAGTAATTTATGTCTGTAATAAACCCTTTTGTGGGGAAAAACTCAATCTGATTTTCTGGGCCAGGCTCCCCAGTGGGTGGGCCTTGCTCCCAATTGGGTGGGCTATGCCACCCGTGGCTGCGCCCCTGCCCAGTCTTGTGAAATCCATAGATTAGAGCCTAATGTATTTATCTCAATTGACTGATTTCCTCCTATGAACTGTAATTAGGAAAATCGTAAATTGCTGCATGTTGCGTTTATATTTTTGTTCAGTATGAACAGTATACTTGCGTGATATGATTGCATTTTGTAACCCTGCTACCCCCATCGTCCCAAGAAGAATGGTTTTGACCACTAAAGTCTTGCTTCACTGCTTTGGTTGGTGCTAAACCACAAGTGTCTATCCTATAATGAACAGGCACCCCTCGAAAGAAAATTTAAGGAACTTGTTTATCTATTTTGTTGTTCTGTTGTTACATTTGTATTGTTGTTTCGTGTCCGTAGCGCTCAGGGTGTTGTTACATGTAATTTGTGACATGAGTCATTGTAGCTTATCATTTCACTTCCCTTGTGAGAACCATGAGCACGGGTTGATTTGGCTTTGCTGTACCGCAGCCAAAGCCTGCCACCAGCCTACCTACCAAAGGTTGCATCATGTTCATTACACAATGTAGAAAAACACATCTCTTATGGAAGATGCCAAAACTATGGAGATAACAAAAATACTGGTTTCCATCTGTGGTAAAGTTTTCCCTATTATGCTTATGACAAATCCAGCTCCAGAACCAGCGTAGCCAGCTGGTTAATCTTTGGAATACTGTGTTGTAAAAAAAAACGTACATATCCCAACTGGAAGCCATGCAACATCCGCACTGAGCTTAAAGACTAGAGTTGACGCTTTCAAGGAGCGGGACACCAACCCGGACGCTTATAAGAAATCCTGTTATGCCCTCCAACAAACCAACAAAACAAGCAAAGCATCAATACAGGACTAAGATCGAATCCTACTACAAGGCAAGGCAAGCAACACTGAACCATGCGTAAGAAGACTAGCTGTTCCGAACGTCTATGTAATCACATTCTTTGTAGCCGATGTGAGTAAGACCTTTAAACAGGTTAACATTCACAAGGTCACAGGGCCAGACGGATTACCAGGACGCTTACTCAGAGCATGCACTGACCAGCTGGCAATCATCTTCACTGACATTTTCAACCTCTACCTGACCGAATTTGTAATACCTACAAGCAGACCACCATAGTCTCTGTGCCCAAGAACGCCAAGGTAACCTTTCTAAATGACTATCACCCCGTAGCACTCACATCTGTAGCCATGAAATGCTTTGAAAGGCTGGTCATGGCTCACATCAACACCGTCATCCCAGACATCCTGGACCCACTCCAATTCGCATACTGTCCCAACAGATACACAGATGACACAATCTTTATTGCACTCCACACTGCCTTTTCCCACTTGGATAAAAGGAAGACCTACATGATAATGCTGTTCATTGACTACAGCTCAGCGTTCAACACCATAATGTCCTCCAAGCTCATCACCAAACTAAGGACCCTGGGACAAAACACCTCCCTCTGCAACTGGATCTTGGACTTCCTGATGGGATGCCTCCAGGTGGTGAGGGTAGACAACAACACAATTGCCACAGTGACCCTCAACACAGAAGCCTCCCAGGGGTGCCTGCTTAGTCCCCTCCTGTACTCCCTGTTCACCCACGACTCTGTTGCTGCACATGACGCCAACACCATCATTAAGTTTACCAACGACATGACAATGGTAGGCCTGATCACCGATGACGATGAGACAGCCTATAGGGAGGAGGTCAGAGACCTGGCAGTGTGGTGCCAGGACAACAACCTCTCCCTCAACGTCAGCAAGACAAAGGAGCTGATCGTGGACTATAGGAAATGGAGGGGCGAGCATGCCCACATTCACATCCACGGAGTTGTACTAGAGCAGACCGAGAGCTTCAAGTTCCTCAATTTTGTTGTGTTACAAAGTGGGATTCAAATGGATTTAATTGTCTTTTTTTCAACAATCTACTCAAAATACTCTGTCAAAAATGATTGAAAATAAAACACTAATATCTTGATTAGATAAGTATTATTCAACCCCCTGAGTTAATACATGTTAGAATCACCTTTGGCAGCGATTACAGCTGTGAGTCTTTCTGGGTAAGTCTCTAAGAGCTTTGCACACCTGGATTGTACAATATTTGCCCATTATTCTTTTTAATTCTTCCAGCTCAGCCATTATCAAGTTTTGCCACAGATTTTCAAGACGATTTAAGTCAAAACTGTAACTAGGCCACTCAGGAACATTCAATGTCATCTTGGTAAGCAACTCCAGTTTATATTTGACCTTGTGTTTTAGGTTATCGTCCTGCTGAAAGGTGAATTTGTCTCCCAGTGTCTGTTGGAAAGCAGACTGAACCAGGTTATCCTCTAGGATTTTGCTTGTGCTTAGCTCTATTCCGTTTCTTTTTATCCTAAAAAACTCCCTTGCCGATGGTTGAAAATATGAAGAGTGTGTTGTGTTGTGTTGTGTTGGATTTTCCCCCAAACATTGTATTCAGGACATAAAGTTAATTTCTTAGCAATTTTTTTGCAGTTTTACTTTAGTGCCTTATTGCAAACAGGAATATGTTCATTCTGTACAGGCTTCCTTATTTTCACTGTCATTTAGGTTAGTATTGTAGAGTAACTACAATGTTATTGATCCATCCTCAGCTTCCTCCTATCACAGCCATTAAACTCAGTGACTGTTTTAAAGTCACCATTGGCTTCGTGGTGAAATCCCTGAGCTGAGTTAGGAAGGAGACCTGTATCTTTGTAGTGACTGGGTGTATTGATACACCATCCAAAGTGTAATTAATAACTTCACAATGCTCAATGGGATAGTCAATGTCTGTTTTTTTATTTTGAGGGGGGGGGGGGGGGGGTTACGCATCTACCAATAGGTGCCCTTCTTTACAAGGCATTGGGAAAAGTCCCTGGTCTTTTTGGTTGAATCTGTGTTTGAAATTCACTGCTCGATCGAGGGGCCTTACAGATAATTGAATGTGTGGGGTACAGAGATGATGTAGACATTCAAAAATCATGTTAAACACTATTATTGCAACTTATTATTTGACTTGTTGAGCACATTTATAGTTGTGAACTTATTTAGGTTTGCCATAACAAAGGGGTTGAATACTTATTGGATCAGCTTTTCATTCTTAATTAATTTGCCGGCATTTCTAAAAATATAATTCCACTTTTACATTATGGGATATTGTGTATAGGCCAGTGACACACAATCTCAATGTAATCAATTATAATTTCAGGCTGTAACACAACAAAATGTGGAAAAAGTTAAGGGGTGTGAATACTTTCTGAAGGCACTGTATCATGGTCCAAACACACCAACACCGTTGTGAAAAGGGTACGACAACATTTCTTCCCCTCAGGAGCCTGAAATTGGCATGTGCCCTCAGATCCTCAAAAGGTTCTACAGCTGCATCATTGAGAGCATCTTGACTGGCTGCATCACCGCTTGGTATGGCAACTGCTTGACATCCGACCGCAAGGCGCTTCAGAGGGTATTGCGCTCCAGCCACCCAATTCACTGACTGTTCTCTCTGCTACCGCACGGCAAGTGGTACCGAGGTATCAAGTCTGGAACCAACAGGACCCTGAACAGCTTCTACCCCCAAGCCATAAGGCTGATAAATAGTTAGTCTGGGTAGCTATTTGGTTAACTATTTAACTATCTGCATTGACCCTTTTTGCACTAACTTTGACTCATCACTGCTACTGTTTACCATCTGTCACTTTATTCCTAGTTATATCTTCCTCAATTACCTCATACCACTGCACATCCACTCAGTTACCCCTTGTCTATAGCCAAGTTATCGTTACTCATTGTGTATCGTTATTTTTATCATTACGTGTTTTACTTTTCTATTATTTCTCAATTTTCTTTATCTCTGCATTTTTGGGGAGGGCCAATAAGTAAGTATTTCACTGTTAGTCTACACCTGTTGTTTTATGAAGCATGTGATGAATAACATTTTTGATTTGATCTCTCAGGGTGTGATCTTGGTCTATGACATCACCAACCGATGGTCGTTTGATGGTATTGACAGATGGATTAAGGAGATAGATGAGGTAAGAGACATCAATCAATCGCTCGCTCTCAGAAACAGTGAACCTCAGCTGTGTCCCAAATTGCACCCTATTCCCCAAAGGGCTCTGGTCAAAAGTAGTGCACTATAAAGGGAATAGGGTGCCATTTGGGATGGCGCCACATGGTAAATTGCCGTCTACATCACTGAATCACTCCTATTCCTCTATGATGTAAGACACGTTGCTCAATTTCTGCTTGTGATAATGACTAAACTTTCTCCAACCCACATCTCTGGCCTTTGCTCCAAAAGAACTCACACACTCATTAACTAGCCACACACAGAGTTAGACTTTCAAGATAGCCCATGTTATGTGAATAATATTATTCACCTTCAATTAAAAATAAAATATGCTCAACGATTGATTCTTGACATCCTTTTTGCCGCCTTGGGACCTTCTATTACCACTCCATTATTTGACTTATTACAGGGAAGAACTTATTACACTGACTTATTACAGTGTAACACATACGCATACACACACCCTTATTATGTACTAACAGAATCTGTACCTCACTACTTTCTGTTCCCCTTCCTGTCTACCCAGCATGCACCGGGAGTGCCTAAGATCCTGGTGGGGAACCGGTTACACCTGGCCTACAAACGCCAGGTGACCACAGAGCAGGCCCAGGTGTACGCCGAGAGGTTAGGGGTCACCTTCTTTGAGGTCAGCCCGCTGTGCAACTTTAATATCACAGAGTCCTTCACAGAGCTGGCCAGGATAGTCTTGATGAGGCATGGCATGGAGAGACTCTGGAGGCCTAACAAAGGTGAGGCAGCATAAACTGAGCCTAGAGCAGCTTGTTCTTACTCTCTCTCTCTCACTGTTTTACACAATGGTGCCCTCTCGTGGTGTAATATTTCTATTTGTGAAATATTAAATATTCTGTCTCTCTCACACTCCCCCCACCTTCTCTCTCTCTCTTAGTTTTGAGTCTTCAGGACCTGTGCTGTCGTTCCATCGTGTCCTGCACCCCTGTCCACCTTGTTGACAAGCTTCCTCTCCCCCTGGCTCTCAAGTCCCACCTCAAGTCTTTCTCCATGGCCAACGGCCTCAATGCCCGCATGATGCACGGACGGTCCTACTCCGTCACCGCCACTGCTGCCAACACCACCCACATTGCCACCAAGAGGACCGGATGCCAGCTGCTGAAAAAGAAAAAACTCTTCCGTCCTCCGCCGCTCAGCCCGGCGGCCGAACAGAGCTGCACTGGCAACAGCTGCAAGATCTCCTAGCAACCAGTTGAAACAGGAAGAGGAAGTCCTTGGGGAAGGATGTTGTCATCACATGAACAGGAAGTTGGTGTTGATCACTAGTGCAGCCAAAGATGGTGGATGAATTAAGATCTCCCACTGAGGCTGTTTACCATTGAAAAAAATTGTCACAGTTCCGGTCTGCTTAAGGGGTGGCTCTCCCATAGGCACCAATGTATTAGCAGCTGGTTCATTGACTGTTCATTGACTGTAAATGAGCGAGTGAGATGTCTTCCTTCCTCTTCCGTCTCTGGTGCAGCCATAGACTTAGATAGACATTGCGTCATTATTTCTGTCCCATTATAATAATAATTTGGTAGGTGCTTACAAGTGTGTATTAATACACATGTGAATTGGAAATATGCTTTTTTTGCATATCCCAATGCTCCCCGAGACACCCCCAGAGAGTACGGTTATAGCCAGGGTCTGCCATTATCAACAAGAACCCTGGAGCAATTAGGGTTAAGTGCTTTGCTCAAGGGCACGTTGACAGATTTTTCACCTCGTCAGTTTATGGATTAGAACTAGCAACCTTTCAGTTACTGGCCCAATGCACTAACCACTAAGCCACCTGCCCATTATGGCATCTGTGAGAGCACGGGCAGTGCCATTTAGGCCATCTCCATTATAAAGTGGTCCATTTTCTTCTTCTACTACTTCTATGAGTTGGCAAACAACTGAAAACGTGCATACTGCCACTCGAAGTGTGTGGTTTGAACAGGTATAAAGCCAAGGTTAGTGATTTACTGCCACCTGCAGTTATGGAATGTTTGCTCACAAGTATAATTCCTTGGCTGATACCTCCTGGATGAAATGTGATCCTTCCATAACCCATAGGAAGTCCCACCCAGTTGAATACTTCCAAATGCTGAAAGTCCTCAATGGCGCTGCCCATGCTAAAACAGGCTTTTGGGCACTAGAGTCTTCTATCTATTTCTATGGGTGCAGCTCGTCTAGGGTCACCAAGAGCCAGCCACATGAGCTTCAAGGGAGTGTTCAACAAGAGGTGACCCCCCCCCCCCCCAAACCAGGAAGTTTTCACAGGGACTGGATGTTCTAGGCCTCCAGATGCACAACAGTCTCTCACAGGCACTTACAGGAGCTCCATGGTGGGACAAAGATGGGGAAAGAACATGTCATGCTCAGAGATTTTGGATTAGCGCAATGGGTCACTGCCCTTGAACCCAGAAGGAAGTTTTGATGCCAGATCATATGTGAGCCATATGACTATATTGTGCACAGACTATATTTCAATTACTTTTTAAATTAATTTGGTCATTTGTATTTCACCAGCCTGAACTACAATATAATGTATTTTGTAACAAGATACTTTCGAAACCTGTAATTTGTATTTTCAAAATACAAAATACATTTCTATATAATTTTTTTTATAGTGGTTCACAATTTCGTGGCCTCCTTTCACCCTGCATTGGTATCAGAAGTCTGATGGCAGTATGGTCTGATAAGAGTGTCTCCTAAATAACGAAATGTAAATGTTAAAATTAGTATTATTGGGTATTATTCTAAGGAGCTCCGTCCCCGAAACGAGGCCAATAATAACAATAATAATAATACTCAGTGTGCTTTGCAATTGTTTATTTTTACATTTACATTTTGGTCATTTAGCATTCAGTGCATTCAACTAAGGTAGATAAACAACCACATATCACATCAATGGTAAAAGTTTATTTTTTGTTACAGTTACTGAGAATGTTGTTGTAGTGAAGGCGTATACTTGCAAATGTATTTTGTATTTTAGTTTGATACATTGGTCTTTAGAGTATCTTGTATTTAGAACAAGAAACATTTTGATGTATATTTTTCCCATCTCTGATTGTGCATAATATGTTTCCAGAAAAACGATGAACATATGTACTGTGTAAAAATATAGTACTAAATAGTACTATTGTGTATAATATTTGTGGATGATCTGTGGTCCTTTTTGCACTGTTTTCTCACCCACTGCAATCAATGACACAAAGCATTCAAATTAGTTTTAATCCTGTGGTCTAATTTCACAATGAAAGAAACATTACTGGACTGGTCTTATAAATGGTATACTACACACCTCTGCCTTTAAAAGAAATACTGGACAAAGCCTTTTTAAGATCTAGCTACTTGTTTTACACATACTTTTTACAGCAAAATACTATTCTGCCGAAGTCATCTGGAACTTCAAGTCTGCAATTCTTTGGAGAAACCATTTGTGTAATGAATTTGTATGATATGTACAGTTATGGCAATGTTGTTTGATACAATGTATTTTTTTCTGTTATTTGGGTTTGTATTCATTTCCAAGTGTACAGTGATAGAGATTATACTATTTCAGATAGTGACACCAACACCAAAGACTTAGTAGACTGAGGACGTTACTGAACGAACAAGTGGTTTTGTACAGTAAATATCACCACACGGATTTACAATAAACTTCACAAACAGGAACTGTCTTCTCTGCTCAGATAATAATA
Organism: Salmo trutta; assembly: GCF_901001165.1. NCBI lineage: Eukaryota > Metazoa > Chordata > Actinopteri > Salmoniformes > Salmonidae > Salmo > Salmo trutta. Next base: position 51,366,314 of record NC_042974.1, on the reverse strand, counting down.
ATTAAAATACAAATAATTGATAGCATTTATATTACACTTTTCCACATGCTCAACGCTCTGTAAGGAGGGAAACTCAGCTCATCTCACTTGATCATGTTTTTACCCACATGTCCCTCATGAAAACCTGAAAACAATTGGTGCATTCCATGTCACCCACTAGCTTTACTAGATAGCGCTTTACAAAGAAGGAGGTATGTGTATTTGTACATACTGTATCTAATGAAGACCTTTATGGTCTCATGGCTGTTTGCAAATGAGGTGTGACAGGCTCAGCCATAGAATAAGAACAGGTACTGTAAATACATTGCTTTTAAAATCTATCAGAAATGCTGAGAAATTGACCCATGAAAAGCTTTCCTGATTATTTTGGTCTTGTCTGTACTCTGGTCTCTTTGTTTATGTGTTGTTCTTCAATGAGAGTGTCAACGAGAGGATCAGCATTCGGTAAGTCCTCATCATAGCAAAGACTCCATAGATCCAGAGTTTCAGAAGACGTTTATTACCGACATACAGCTCTACCTGGACAGAGACCAACTCAGTAGTGTTAGTGAATGGAACCGATTGGCCCATTTCAACAACCCCTTTAGTTTCATGGTTACAACTACATAGGTAATCTCTCTCGCTCTCTCTCTTTGATTGAGTGTGTGTACGCATAATAAATGTTATGACAATTTGCTTCGGAAAAACATACGATTTCTAAGTAGCCAATGTCACTAGGCGAGTGGATGGCAGCAATTACACTTGTTCTTTACGCGCCTCAAACTTGGCAATAGTGGTTACCTTGAATAAATGCATGTTTATCCGTAATGTTGACTAGCAATCTTTTGTATCTTGTTTGACGTTTCTTTCATTTTCTTGAATTTGTTTGCAATAGTTTGATTTCGGTAAGAACCATGAGCTCTCCCACCCTCCACACCCACACCATATGTTCAAGCACCTGCGTGTTTATAGATCACATGATGTGTGTTTACCACCATCTGTCTGCCCCTAGTGGTCTGGAGTGTAATGCCCAAATATTACCATAATATAACGTCAACCCAAATTGGCTCCAACGCTATATGTGTTTCTGTGAATATATCCAGTACTGTGTGTTATACTGTGTTTATAATGTATACCTCTCTGTATTTATGTGTCGTTTTAAAGGCAGCAGTGGATTTGATCCCTACGCCAGCGAGTCACCAGCTCCTGCCATGGCAGCAGGAGGTGGACAGGGTGTGTAGTATTCACATCCCTTGACGTTTTCCATATTTTGTTGTGATACAGCCTGAATTTAACATTTATTCAATTTAGATTTTGTGTCACTGGCCTACACACAACACTCCATAATTATGTTTTTAGAAACTTTTACAAATGAATTAAAAATGAAAAGCTGAAATGTCTTGAGTTAATAAGTATTCAACCCCTTTGTTATGGCAAGCCTAAATAAGTTCAGGAGTAAATAAATAAGTAACTGCCATACAGCAGTTCTACAACATACTACCAAAATAAAGGAAATACTTGAGTAAATGAGGGATACAAAGAATATTTCAAGTAGATGCTTCTGCACAGGTGTGTTTCCTGAGTTAATTAAGCAATTAACAACACCATCATGCTTAGGGTCATGTATAAAAATGCTGGGCATGTCATTATTTTGTCTACTATGGCAATGCCCCAATAGAATGACAATGCTCCCATCCACAAGAGACGCGAGTGGTCACTGAATGGTTTGATGAGCATGAAAACGATGTAAACCATATGCCATGGCCGTCTCAGTCACCAGATCTCAACCCAATTGAACACTTATGGAAGATTCTGGAGCGGCGCCTGAGACAGTGTTTTCAACCACCATCAACAAAACAACAAATTATGGAATTTCTCGTGGAAGAATGGTGTCACATCCCTATAATAGAGTTCCAGACTCTTGTAGAATCTATGCCAAGCTGCATCTATGCCAAGCTGGTGTTTCCTTTATTTTGGCAGTTATCTGTATCATATTTAGTGGTGGACAAAGTACTCAATTGTCATACTTGAGTAAAAGTTAAGATAACTTCATAGAAAATGACTCAATTAAAAGTAAAAGTCACCCAGTAAAATACTACTTGAGTAAAAGTCCAAAAGTATCTGGTTTTAAATGTACAGTGGTGGAAAAAGTACAAAATTGTCATACTTGAGTAAAAGTACAAAGTAAAAGTAAATGCTATACATCAAATTCCTTTTATTAAGCAAACTAGACGGCACATTATTTTTGGGGGGACAGACAGGGGCACACTCCTAAACTCAGGCATCATTTAAAAATGCCGTTTTTGTGAGTCTGACAGATCCAGTAGAGATGCCAAAGCGTTATATTGACAGGTTTATGAATAATTCCGTCTTGCCTGAGCATTAGAAATGTAACAAGTACTTTTTGGTGTCATGGAAAATGTACGGGAGTAAAAAGTACATATTTTATTTAGGAATGTAGTAGAGTAAAAGTAAATGTTGTCAAAAATATAAATAGTAAAGTACAGATACCCTCCAAAAATACTTAAGTGGTACTTACAAGTATTTCTTACTTAAGTACTTTACATCACTGATCATACTATTCTCTGTATATGAGAATATATTATTACCTGAGAATACATTATCATATTTTGTTCTCTCGAGCTAAGATTGGATCCTATAATACTAAAGGATATTCCTGTCTTTTCACTCAACCAGGTGCAGCACCTTAGACCACAAGAAGTACCCAAACTTCTACAACTACAACAAACACCACTCACCAATGGTATTCTTCACCAATCACGATTATATACAGGAGATGAAAATATGGATGAATTTCCATGACAACAAATTAATCAAACTGTACCCGGGGACCCTTATTGGAAAAATGACATGAATTTCACATCTGAAGACGTGATCTCATGTGATCACGTGATTTAATGTGAAGTTAATGTGATAACATTTGACAACATGTGAAGCAACATGTGACATTTGATGACAACATATGAAACGTGACATGTGAGCACATGTGATAACATGATCTCATGTGAAATTAATGTGAAATGTCATTTAGAATATTTTACTTTGAAAAGCACAATTGACATGAATTGGTGGTTCCCTACAGGTTTTATTTAGTTCCTGGTTTGTTCCATCGATTTCCCCCAGTACGTTTTAGGACATTCTTAGAACATTGTGTCAAGGTCCCTGGAGGTTTTTTTCTAGAGGTGAAAATACAATAAATGTACAACTAGTTATCGTATTTTTACAGCTAAATTCAGGTGGTAATGTTGAAGGAGAGTATGCTGATTACTGGGGACAGAACTCATAACATTTTGGTTGCTAGCTACCTTACGTTCCTGTTGCTGCACCAGGTCTGTGGACATAATGGAGATTGACAAGAATACATTTCTGCAGTTTGCCTTAAGTTGCAGTACAAATAAAGTAAATACATTTAAGGTGTTATTTCTATAAAATAAGAGCATGCTGCTGTATTCTTATTTCAATTACTGTAAAATCTTGTACTGTGACCACAGTTGGGACTTCTGGATTTTGGCAATGAGGCCCTTTATTTACTTGCCCAGAGTCAGATGAACTTGTGGATACAATTTTTATATCTCTGTGTCCAGTATGAAGGAAGTTTGAGGTAGTTTCTTGAGCCAATGCTAACTAGCATTAGTACAATGAATTGAAGTCTATTGGTATCTGCTAGCATGCTAGCAGATTCCAATCATTGCACTTACACTAGTTAGCAATTGCGCTAATGCTAGTTAGCAACTTCCTTCAAATTGCACACAGAGACATAACAATGGTTTCCATGAGTTCATCTGACTCTGGGGAAGCAGATAAAGGGCCTCATTGCCAAATTACCAAAGTATCCCTTTAAATAATATTTGAACTCATAACCTCTTGGTTGCTAGCAAACTGAAATGTCCTGCTACAGTGCAGCTACACCACCATAGTGAGTGTGAAATAAATGTGGCCACAGACTTATTGGCAATAATGCATTTCTGCACTTTGCTAAAAGCTGCCTAGAATCAAGTAAATAATTGTCAAATTATCACCACTAACATAACATCAACATAAAACTAGCAGTACTCATGGACACCGAGTATTCCAACCAAGAGGTAGTTAGTTGAAATCCCCAAAGAATGAATGATGATCTCAGGAGGGATTTTGTCCCACTCCTCTTTGCAGATCTTCTCCAAGTCATTAAGGTTTCGAGGCTGACATTTGGCAACTCGAACCTTCAGCTCCCTCCACAGATTTTCTATGGGATTAAGGTCTGGAGACTGGCTAGGCCACTCCAGGACCTTAATGTGCTTCTTGAGCCACTCCTTTGTTGCCTTGGCCGTGTGTTTTGGGTCATTGTCATGCTGGAATACCCATCCACGACCCATTTTCAATGCCCTGGCTGAGGGAAGGAGGTTTTCACCCAAGATTTGACGGTACATGGCCCCGTCCATCGTCCCTTTGATGCGGTGAAGTTGTCCTGTCCCCTTAGCAGAAAACCAACCCCAAAGCATAATGTTTCCACCTCCATGTTTGACGGTGGAGATGGTGTTCTTGGGGTCATAGGCAGCAGCATTCCTCCTCCTCCAAACACGGCGAGTTGAGTTGATGTCAAAGAGCTCCATTTTGGTCTCATCTGACCACAACACTTTCACCAGTTGTCCTCTGAATCATTCAGATGTTCATTGGCAGACTTCAGACGGGCCTGTATATGTATTCTTGAGCAAGGGGACCTTGATTGATTGCTCCGCAGTCTGATTGCTTCTGTGGACAGGTGTGTCTTTTACAGGTAACAAGCTGCGGTTAGGAGCACTCCCTTTAAGAGTGTGCTCCTAATCTCAGCTCGTTACCTGTATTAAAGACACCTGGGAGCAAGAAATCTTTCTGATTGAGAGGGGGTCAAATACTTATTTCCCTCATTAAAATGCAAATCATTTTATAACATTTTTGACATGCGTTTTTCTGGATTTTTTTTCTCTCACTGTTCAAATAAACCTACTACTAAAATTATAGACTGATAATTTCTTTGTAAGTGGGCAAACGTACAAAATCAGCAGGGGATCCAATACTTTTTTCCCCCACTGTATGAACTCACATGATACAGTTCGGTACCTTATAGGTATAATGGGACATTTTTCTACCCAATATATTGAATATAAGGTACGTTCATCACTGTGCTTTGATAGATGGGGGCAAGGTAATCGTGGGTTGTTATGGGAATATAGGGGGTGTGGTCAAATATGTGTATTTGTGCCAGTCATCAGTGGAAGTGTTGTAGCAATTTAAGTGTTTAATGGTTATGCCGATGTAAGTAGAGCATCTCCTTTGACACTGTCTGTTCTGCAAACTTTGTAAGTGAATGTGTCAGTAATGAGCCGCACTGTGAAGCAGTTGTGGATATTCCACTAACTTAATGGTAACTTTTTGCTGTGAATTTGTCATTGCTTAACTGAAAACGACTTGTAAGTTATTGTAAATGTCACAATAGCTTACTGGTAAAATGTTGTCAGTAACCTACAGGGAACTTGATGCCACTATCAATCTTGCTAGTAACCCACTATACCTTCACTGACTCTTCTGTTGACAACATGCACATCACTTGTTGATTGGCAGCATACCGTAGCAGTGGCAGCCTATCAGAAGATTGCAGTAGTGGCATATTCGAGGCGTGGCTTTCATCTACCTCTTTTTGGTCTCCCATGAGAGGGAATGTCATCCTAGTTTAATGCCATCTGTTCAAAGACATCAAGATTGTACACTGCCAGTTCTACAGCCTTGTTAAAGGCTGACATAAGTCCATGTGCTACTAAATAGCCATATGGTATGGAATCTATAGCTAGTCTTCATGTAATTGTAGCACTCACTTTCCTATCATGTGAGTGTGATGGATTAACTGCAGGAAATGACTGTGAATTTTACAATAACTGACTTGTAACTAATTGACAGCAAGGTATTGAAAACTACACATGAACTTTCTGTGAACCAGCTGCCAATAAGCTACTGGAAATTGCACAGTAACCGCTTAACAGTACAGCTCTTGATTGTCACAAGTTCTTACAAAGATTACAAAACTGATCATGTCGAAAGAGATGCTCAACCTTAATCAACATAACGATAAAACCACTGGTAAACTGGTACATTTCCACTGACGGTTGGCATAAATACAACATATTTTACACTGTGCCCCCAAATATGCTAATGACCCCCCCGACCAGCACATCGACATCCTTACATTTCTAAGTGCAGTAATGATTGTACCTAATGCTGCGTCTGAAACCTAGTGGTAAGTGGGAATTTACGGCCCTCCATTTGGTAATTACTAGTGAGAAACATTATCATTCCTGAGCTCTGACATCTCCCACATGCTGACCTCTGACATCACCTACTAAGGAAATGACTTAGATAACAGCATTTTCGGCAGTTAAATGTAACAACAAAACATTATTTATAAAAAACAATCTATTAATGTGTTTTTGAACTATATAAATTGTTTACAAGCATGATAGCTGTACTTTTACTTTATGGTTGACTCAGCTTATTGGCCATTAGCCAAGTGGTGTCTCCAAACGATTTCAAAGCATGCAAATGCATCCAGCTGGTACAGACCAGTACCATGTGAGTTCCTATGTGTACCTCTAAAGGTACCTTATGTGTACCTTTGACCTTTTTGTACACCAGGGAACAACACTGTACTGTAACCATACTCTTATTTGTGAGAGTGTGTGGATGTGTGGAGCAGGAAGAGGAGCATGCACAAGTCTTTGCCGACCTGGTCTGGAGGAGGAAAGAGCAACACGTTTACCTTATTTTGCTATCTGCCAACTACACGGTTTTAACTTTTTAATTACCATTTTATATTTTTATTTTTCCCTCGCTCAACTTTTTTCATTCAACTGTTTCACCCCGGATGCTTTATCTAGACGCGGTTCGTCAGGACCTCCGCCAGCTGAAGCTAAGTAACGTTAGTAACATTAACATTATGCCTTCTAATTGCAGTCGCTGTACTCATAATATACAGGAGATCGCCTTATGGCGAGGATAGCTTCCGAGGTAAAGATATTTTCAGGTTGGATATTCAACGGATATTTGCCTGTATTTTTCCTTACGTCCACCAACAGCAGTTAGGGACCGTCAACATAGTGACAAATCTATTTTTTCAAATTTCAATAGCTCTTTAACCATTACTCCTAAAACTTTAAAAACGGGTTATAGCTAACCCGATGGCATAGACACACATTGCACACCCTTTTTTTTGGTCAATTTACATCTCGCACTAATTTAAATTATGTATTTACATTTTTTAATTTCAATAGCTCTTTTGTCATATGACCAACTGACTTCAAACAAGGTTCAGAATGTCCACTGACCACCCTTCTATATTGCACACCCTTTAGCTTGTCCATTTTCATCTCACACGTTTTTACATGAATTTTTCAAAATTTCAAATTTCAATAGCTTCTTGGTCATGTGACCTACTGACTTGAAACAAGGTTCAGAATGTCCACTCAGTGGGCCTACACATTGCACACCTTTTAGTTTGTCAATTTTCATCTCACAAGAATTTACATGAATTTTTCAAACTTTCAAATTTCAATAGCTCCTTGCTCAGAAATTCATACAGTATGAAGGATTACATTTACGTCATTTAGCAGACGCTCTAATCCAGAGCGACTTACAAATTGGATGAACATAGAAGTACATTAGATGTGCACCTAACCAAGTCTAAGGACATGTAATATCATTATGTAGTTAACTGGAATTGTAGTTGAATGTTTCTGATGACGAACACTTGAATATTTATGGCCCTTAATCTGTCACTTTAAAGTAAATAGTGAAGATGTGTCATCACGTAAACACAGTATTGTCAGCAATAACACACTTTTTGGACTACATAACACCTTATGTATGATACGTAATCTCCCAAACAGGGCATATATATGTGACAATGACCCATTAAATTGCATGTAGCCAGAATAGATTAGACAACAAAAAAAACAAAGGCAAATGTAATTACATTTGTTTTAAATCTCGATAAACAATCCTTCTAACTATTTGTGGTTTTACTTTCTCTCCTTATACTGACAATCGAATGGTACTTTCAAGCAACCACAAAAAGCTGCAATCACGGGACAAAGATTTACATCCTAAATCATTACTCAGCCCAAGTCATTCTAAATGGAGTTTATTGCGCAAGCATAGTCTGCCAAAGGTACTAATACAATCTGTTAGTGGAATTTGAAAGGATTAACTACTGATACATTTTTTGGGGCTTAGTGGCAAGCATGTGAAATTATTTATTTCAGGTGAACTTCGGTAACTACAATGCTGTCATCAGTTTCTTGAACGTGAACCAGAACCACTGGAAGTTCATTGTGAGTAAAATATTTTTTCCAAAATTGATTTAGGTACATTTTTGTGAAGGGGTACGAGGGTTGTGATATGGGTAATTTAATAGTAAAATCATTTAAGGGATCAATACATGTCTATATTGCTTCCCCAGTATCTGCATGAACTATCAGGCCAAGTGTTTTTGGTTGACCCTGTTGGACAGAAAGAGGAGGAATCGGAACACGCTGCATTCAAATTCTGGTCTTAGTGTAAGGGTCCTGTGTGTAGCTGGTGTAGAGAGTCAGGCGCAGGACAGCAGATATGAGTAATCAACGTACTTTACTCAAAAAGACTAATTTACAAAGTAACATCACGAGCCCACAAAGACGGATCGAAATACAATAAACAATCACTCACAAACACAACATGGGGAACAGAGGGTTAAATAATAAACAAGTGATTGGTGAGTGAAGCCAGGTGTGATAAGACAAAGACAGAACAAATGGAAAATGAAAAGTGGATCGGCGGTGGCTAGAAAGCCGGTGACGTCGACCACCGAACGCCGCCCAAACAAGGAGAGGGACTGACTTTGGCGGAAGTCGTGACACTTAGTTATTCCATTGTACTGGATCTAATACATATTAGCATTTTACATACATTCATAAGTGTAATAATTGTTTATGACATACTGTGAAAAACTCTCTTGGCTGCTGGCTCCGTCACTTTCAGAAATGCACAGAGCAGACTTAAAGGGGAAGGGTAGCTCTTGACTTGAACCACAGGGGTTCTCTGTAAAGAGAGAGTAGTCCAAAAGGCACAGACACACCCCTAGACTTTCAATTGGCATCCTTGACCTGTATGTATTCTCTCCTGATTGGCTCCGTGGTGTTTAGTCAATGGGAACTCCGTTGCCGGCCCCATCATAAAGTTTTTACACAGTCTGGCAGTCTGACTAAAGTGCCAAGGTATGAGGAGAGACATCCTCCTTTGTATTTATGGGAACAAATATTTCCTAACACTTTGGATCCTATTCTAGGACAGTTAGAAGACACAATGCGTCAATGCAAAAAAATAAAAATACTAATTACTGTCCACGAGTAACCTCAACCTTGTGGGTGTTTGGGTCTGTGGGTGTTTGGTCCAATAAAGTGCCAACTCAATTCTACCACTGACAAGTCTCTCATGCCCCTATGAACGGGGACACAGGGCAATAGTTTTTAATCTAAACCAGCCCTTTTTTACTGGAGTACACTAACCCCTAATTGGAGCTATTTTCTTGACACACAGTAGCAGTTTATCAGATAAGAAGTGAAGAAGATCAAAAAGTAGATTGTTGTAAGGGTGTATTACGTCCTGTGCTGGCCCCATTGTCATATCCATTCTGGATTCTGAGTGGTAAAATCACAGCTGAAAAATGCCTCTATGTATGTGTATACTGTATGTGGGAATGTCCGTCCTACATGTAGTGTTGGTACATGGAATATTCCTCAACTGCATATATCATAAATTGATATTGCAAATAGAAGTATTATGTTCAACAACTGACATTTTCAGATATTATTTTTACAAACACACTTTAACACACTTTGGTGATTACAATTCATTCTCTATTGTCATAGACTTGATGGGCACTGTCAACTGTGATCTTTGTGATATGACTTTCTTTAAGCACGTACTGATGAAACTGTCACTTACTATTTTTTTCTTAAAGTCTACAAACGCTTTACATTTATTCACTCTGAGATAGGGTTGGATCCTATATGCTACTTTTATTATTGTCCTGTAAATGGTTCAGTGCTTGTAATTTATGCTGTGTGTAGAATGGGGCATAAATGAAATTACCTCTACTACTAAATTACTACTAGATTATAGTGATAAGGACAACAGCATACAATTTTGGCTTATGTATTCATTTGCCTATAACTAATCATAATTCCATTATGTTTACATAAAAAAGAGAAAACATCAAAATGAGAAGATCCTGCCATGGAAAAGACGACTAGGTGGACATAAAGTGGAATTGGAGATCATACTTAAGTAGTTGTTTTTCCCACCTGGGTTTGTGGGAGATTCTGTCACGGTTGTCGTAGGATGAAGGAGCGGACCAAAGCGCAGCGTGTGTATCGTTCCACATTTTATTTATTAAACTGTGAAACTATGCAATACATACAAAATAAACTGAACCAACAAACCAAGAAACCGTGACGAAGAGTTACAACATACACTTACTCAAAAACAATCTCCCACAAACCCAGGTGGGAAAAACAACTACTTAAGTATGATCTCCAATTAGAGACAACGATGACCAGCTGCCTCTAATTGGAGATCATCCCAAAAAAGCCTAACATAGATATACAAAAACTAGAACATAAGAACATAGAAAATCTAAACTAGAAAAAAAAACTGTCACGCCCTGTCCTTCTCTACTCTGTGTTGGCATTGAGTAATTGTCTCTGGCCCCCTCCCAGTTAGGGGGAGTGATGAGCTCTACAGCAGAGTCTCACAACTCAATTGCTGGTTGAAAACTGTTTTCTGCCCTCCCAAAATATATAATTTGTAGATAATTGGCCCTCTTTCTGGGACTTACCCACAAACAGGACTAAGCCTGGCCTGCTGAGGAGTGATGGACTCCATCCTAGCTGGAGGGGTGCTCTCATCTTATCTACAAACATAGACAGGGCTCGAACTCCCCTAGCTCCATGATGAGATAGGGTGCAGGCAACGCAGCAGGCTGTTAGCCAGCCTGCCAGCTTAGTGGAGTCTGCCACTAGCACAGTCAGTGTAGTCAGCTCAGCTATCCCCATTGAGACCGTGTCAGTGCCTCGATCTAGGTAGGGCAAAACTAAACATGGTGGTGTTCGCTTTAGCAATCTCACTGGAATAAAGACGTCCTCCATTCCTGTCATTATTGAAAGAGATTGTGATATCTCAAAATAGGCCTACTTAAAGTTAGATCCCTCACTTCCAAGGCAGTTATAGTCAATTAACTAATCACTGATCATAATCTTGATGTGATTGGCCTGACTGAAACATGGCTTAAGCCAGATGAATTTACTGTGTTATTAAATGAGGCCTCACCTCCTGGTTACACTAGTGACAATATCCCCTGTGCATCCCGCAAAAGGCGGAGGTGTTGCTAACATTTACGATAGCAAATTTCAATTTACAAAAAAATACTATGTTTTCGTCTTTTGAGCTATGCAGCCTACTCAATCACTTTTTATAGCTACTGTTTACAGGTCTCCTGGGCCATATACAGTGTTCCTAACTGAGTTCCCTGAATTCCTATCGGACCTTGTAGTCATGGCAGATAATATTCACATTTTTGGTGACTTTAATATTCACATGGAAAAGTCCACAGATCCACTCCAAAAGGCTTTCGGAGCCATCATCGACTCAGTGGGTTTGGTCCAACATGTCTCCGGACCTACTCACTGCCACAGTCATACTCTGGACCTAGGTTTGTCCCGTGGAATAAATGTTGTGGATCTTAATGTTTTTCCTCATAATCCTGGACTATCGGACCACCATTTTATTACGTTTGCAATTGCAACAAACAGTCTGCTCAGACCCCAACCAAGGATCCAAAAGCTGTGCTATAAATTCTCAGACAATCCAAAGATTCCTAGATGCCCTTCCAGAATCCCTCCACCTACCCAAGGACGTCAAAGTACAAAAATCAGTTAACCACCTAACTGAGGAACTCAATTTAACCTTGCGTAATACCCTAGATGCAGTCGCACCCCTAAAAACAAAAAACATTTGTCATAAGAAACTAGCTCCCTGGTATACAGAAAATACCCGAGCTCTGAAGCAAGCTTCCAGACAATTGGAACGGAAATGGCGCTACACCAAACTGGAAGTGTTCCGACTAGCTTGGAAAGACAGTACCGTGCAGTATCGAAGAACCCTCACTGCTGCTCGATCATCCTATTTTTCCTACTTAATTGAGGAAAATAAGAACAATCCAAAATGTATTTTTAATACTGTCGCAAAGCTAACTAAAAAGCAGCATTCCACAAGAGACAAGTGACACAAGTGATAAATTCATGAACTTCTGTGACGAAAAGATCATGATTATTAGAACGCAAATTACGGACTCCTGTTTAAATCTGCGTATTCCTCCAAAGCTCAGTTGTACCTAGTTTTGCACAACTCTGACAGGACCTAGGATCAAGGGAGACACTCAAGTTTTTTAATACTATATCTCTTCACACATTGATGAAAATAATCATGGCCTCTAAACCTTCAAGCTGCATACTGGACCCTATTCCAACTAAACTACTGAAAGAGTTGTTTCCTGTGCTTGGCCCTCCTATGTTGAACATAATAAACGGCTCTCTATCCACCGGATGTGTACCAAACTCACTAAAAGTGGCAGTAATAAAGCCTCTCTTGAAAGAGCCAAACCTTGACCCAGAAAATCTAAAAAACGATCGGCCTATATCGAATCTCCCATTCTCTCAAAAATGTTAGAAAACAAAGCAGCAACTCACTGCCTTCCTGAAGACAAACAATGTATATGAAACAGTCTGGTTTTAGACCCCATCATAGCACTGAGACTGCACTTGTGAAGGTGGTAAATGACCTTTTCATGGCGTCAGACCGAGGCTCTGCATCTGTCCTCGTGCTCCTAGACCTTAGTGCTGCTTTTGATACCACCAATCATCACATTCTTTTGGAGAGATTGGAAACCCAAATTGGTCTACACGGACAAGTTCTGGCCTGGTTTAGATCTTATCTGTCAGAAAGATATCAGTTTGTCTCTGTAGATGGTTTGTCCTCTGACAAATCAACAGTAAGTTTCGGTGTTCCTCAAGGCTCCGTTTTAGGACCACTATTGTTTTCATTATATATTTTACCTCTTGGTGATGTCATTCGGAAACATAATGTTAACTTTCACTGCTATGCGGAAGACCCACGGCTGTACATTTCGATGAAACATGGTGAAGCCCCAAAATTGCCCTCTCTGGAAGCCTGTGTTTCAGACATAAGGAAGTGGATGGCTGCAAATGTTTTACTTTTACACTCGGACAAAACAGAGATGCTAGTTCTAGGTCCCAAGAAACGAAGAGATATTCTGTTGAATCTGACAATTCATCTTGATGGTTGTAGAGTCGTCTCAAATAAAACTGTGAAGGACCTCGGCGTACCTCTGGACCCTGATCTCTCTTTTGACGAATATATCAAGACTGTTTCAAGGACAGCTTTTTTCCATCTACGTAACATTGCAGAAATCAGAAACTTTCTGTCCAAAAATGATGAAGATAAATTCATCCATGCTTTTGTCACTTCTAGGTTAGACTACCGCAATGCTCTACTTTCTGACTACCCAGATAAAGCACTAAATAAACTTCAGTTAGTGCTAAACACAACTGCTAGAATCTTGACAAGAACCAAAAAATGTGATCATATTACTCCAGTGCTAGCCTCTCTACACTAGCTTCCTGTTAAGGCAAGGGCTGATTTCAAGGTTTTACTGCTAACCTACAAAGCATTACATGGGCTTGCTCCTACCTATCTTTCCGATTTGGTCCTGCCGTACATACCTACACGTACGCTATGGTCACAAGACGCAGGCCTTCTTACTGTCCCTAGAATTTCTAAGCAAACAGCTGGAGGCAGGGCTTTCTCCTATAGAGCTCAATTTTTATGGAATGGTCTGCCTATCCATGTGAGAGATGCAGACTTGGTCTCGACCTGTAAGTCTTTATTGAAGACAAATCTCTTCAGTAGGTCCTATGATTGAGTGTAGTGTGGCCCAGGAGTGTGAAGGTGAACGGAAAGGTACTGGAGCAATGAACCCCCCTTGCTGTCTCTGCCTGGCCGGTTCCCCTCTCTCCACTGGGATTCTATGCCTCAAACCCTATTACAGGGGCTGAGTCACTGGCTTACTGGTGCTCTTCCATGCCGTCCCTAGGAGGGGTGCGTCACTTGAGTGGGTTGAGTCACTGATGTGATCTTCCTGTCCGGGTTGGCGCCCCCCTTGGGTTTGAGCCGTGGGGGAGATCTTCGTGGGCTATACTCGGCCTTGCCACAGGATGGTAAGTTTGTGGTTGAAGATATCCCTCTAGTGGTGTGGGGGCTGTGATTTGGAAAAGTGGGTGGGGTTATATCCTGCCCGTTTGGCCCTGTCCGGGGGTATCGTCGGAAAGGGCCACATTGTCTCCCGACCCCCCCTGTCTCAGCCTCCAGTATTTATGCTGCAATAGTTTATGTGTCGGGGGTCTAGGGTCAGTCTGTTATATCTGGAGTATTTATCCTGTCTTATCCGGTGTCCTGTGTGAATTTAAGTAGGCTCTCTCTAATTCTCTCTCTCTCTCTCTCTCTCTCTCTCTCTCTCTCTCTCTCTCTCTCTCTCTCTCTCTCTCTCAGGACTACCTGACCTGATGGCTCCTTGCTGTCCCCAGTCCACCTGGTCGTGCTGCTGCTCCAGTTTCAACTGTTCTGCGGCTATGGAACACTGACCTGTTCACCGGACGTGCTACCTGTCCCCGACCTGCTGTTTTCAACTCTCTAGAGACAGCAGGAGCGATAGAGATACTCTGAATGATGAAAAGCCAGCTGACATTTACTTCTGAGGTGCTGACCTGTTGCACCCTCTACATCCACTGATGTAAGAAGGGTTTTATAAATACATTTGATTGGATAAACACTGAGTTTAAAAAACATTAAGAACACATGCTTTTTCAATGACATAGACTGACTATCTGGTGGCACTGCTGAGACATTAATGCACTCTGGACCTAAAGGTTGCCAGTTCAAATCCTGAGAGCAGCTACGCACATTTAAGGATATATTCTATCAGATAAGTGCTATCGGACACACACATAGTGGCTATTTTGGCAGTGTCAGAGGTGGAACTACATTTGACCAATCAAATCCACAAGCGTCTCGCAGCATCAACCCTGAAGCGGAAATTGTCATTGGCTGCACGGAGTTGCATTAAGAGAAATCCCATCCAGCCTTGTTTATAAGTTGGAACACTGGAATGTGATATGTAATTGAATAAGATTTTCAATTTGAGTGTCATTATTTCTATATAGCCTACACTTGCTCGTTCTGAACTGCTAACACGAGTGGGACGGGTGTGGCTTTGTGACACTGACCACTTGAGCAGCCGCTCACTGATTTGACAGGTCTAATGCAGTTACAGTGCATTCGGAAAGCATTCAGACCCCTTGACTTTTTCCACATTTTGTTACGTTACAGCCATATTCTAAAATTGATTAAATATTTTTTTCCCCTCATCAATCTACACACAATACCCCATAATGACAACGCGAAAACAGAGTTTAAATTTTTTTTCAAACGTATTAGAAATAAAAAAACAGGAAATATCTTATTTACATAAGTATTCAGACCCTTTGCCTTGAGACTCGAAATTGAGCTCAGGTGCATCCTGTTTCCATTGATCATCCTTGAGATGTTTCTACAACTTTATTGGAGTCCACCTGTGGTAAATTAAATTGATTGGACATGATTTGGAAAGGCACACACCTGTCTATGTAAGGTCCCACAGTTGACAGCGCATGTCAGAGAAAAAAACAAGCCATGAGGTCGAAGGAATTGTCCATAGAGCTCCGAGACAGGATTGTGTCGAGGCACAGATCTGGGGAAGGGTACCAAAACATTCCTGCAGCATTGAAGGTCCCCAAGAACACTGGCCTCCATCATTCTTAAATGGAAGAAGTTTGGAACCATCAAGACTCTTCCTAGAGCTGGACGCCCGTCAAAACTGAGCAATCCAGGGAGAAGGGCCTTGGTCAGGGAGGTGACCAAGAACTAGATGGTCACGCTGACAGAGCTTTAGAGTTCTTCTGTGCAGATGGGATAAACTTCCAGAAGGACAACCATCTCTGCAGCACTCCACCAATCAGGCCTTTATGGTAGAGTGGCCAGACAGAAGCCACTCATCAGTAAAAGGCACATAACAGCTCACTTGGAGTTTGCCAAAAGGCACCTAAAGGACTCTCAGACCATAAGAAACAAGATTCTCTGGTCTGATGAAACCAAGATTGAACTCTTTGGTCTGAATGCCAAGCGTCATGTCTGGAGGAAACCTGGCACCGTCCCTACGGTAAAGCATGGTGGTGGCAGCATCATGCTGTGGGGATGTTTTTCAGCGGCAGGGACTGGGCGACAAGTCAGGATCGAGGGAAAGATGAACAGAGCAAAGTAGATAGAGATTCTTGATGAAAAACTGGGCGCGGACTTGAACCAGATCGAACATCTCTGGAGAGACCTGAACATAGCTGTCCAGCGATGCTCCCCATCCAATCTGACAGAGCTTGAGAGTATCTGCAGAGAGTGATGGGAGAAACTTCCCACATACAGGTGTGCCAAGCTTGTAGCATCATACCCAAGAAGACCCAAGGCTGTAATCGCTGCCAAAGGTGGTTCAACAAAGTACTGAGTAAAGGGTCTGAATACTTATGTCCATTTTATATTTATTTTTTATATATATATACATTTGCAAACATTTCTAAAAACCTGTTTTTGCTTTGTCATTATGGGGTATTGTGTGTAGATTGATGAGAGGGAAAAAATGATTTAATCAACGTCACAAAATGTGGAAAAAGTCAAAGGGTCTGAATACTTTCTGAATGCACTGTACATCTCCGACACTGCCAAAACACCAGCTATGCAAGTGTCAGCTATCGCGTGTTCACCCTCCAATCCAACAGGTCCCAGACGTGCGCAATGGGATTGCTGGCCATGCCAGAACACTGACATTCCTGTCTTGCAGGAAATCAGGCACAGAACAAGCAGTATGGCTGGTGGCCTTGTCATGCTGGAGGGTCATGTCAGGATGAGCCTGCGGGAAGGGTACCACATGAGGGAGGAGGATGTCTTCCCTGTAACGCACAGCGTTGAGATTGCCTGCAATGACAACAAGCTCAGTCCAATGATGCTGTGACACACCGCCTCAGACCATGACGGACCCTCCACCTCCAAATCCATCCCGCTCTAGAGTACAGGCCTCGGTGTAACGCTCATTCATTTGACGATAAACGCAAATGGCAATTTATTGCCCTGGCCACATCTGCAGTCCTCATGCCTCCTTGCAGCATGCCTAAGGCACATTCACGCAGATGAGCAGGGACCGCAGGCATCTTTATTTTGTTATTTTTCAGAGTCAGTAGAAAGGCCTCTTTAGTGTCCTATGTTTTCATAACTGTGACCTTAATTGCCTATCGTCTGTAAGCTGTTAGTGTCTTAACAACCGTTCCACAGGTGCATGTTCATTAATTGTTTATGGTTCATTGAACAAGCATGGGAAACAGTGTTTAACCTCTCTAGGGTAGGGGGCAGTATTTTCACGGCCGGATGAAAAACGTACCCAAATTAAACGGCCTACTACTCGGGCATAGGAACTAGAATATGCATATTATTTTTAGATTTTGAAAGAAAACACTCTGAAGTTTCTAAAACTGTTTGAATGATGTCTGTGAGTATAACAGAACTCATATGGCAGGCAAAAACCTGAGAAAAATCCAACCAGGAAGTGGGAATTCTGGTGCTTGTAGTCCTTTCAAGTCATTGCCTATCGAACACACAGTGACTTAGGGTTCATTTTGCTCTTCCTAAGGCTTCCACTAGATGTCAACAGTCTTTAGAAAGTAGTTTGAGGCGTCTATGATGAACAGAGAGCGAACAGAGGAAGTTGGATGTTGTTGACTCAGGAAAGTACTGCCGTTCATTGGCGCGCATTCACGTGAGAGTTAGCTGTGTTCCAAAACGTTTTTCAAGACATTGCAATTGTCCGGTTGGAATATTATTGAAGTTCTAAGTGAAAAAGGCCCTAAAGATTGATGCTATACAACGTTTGACATGTTTGAACGAACGTAAATATAACTTTTTTTGACTTTTCGTCATGACATTTTCCGCGCTCTTCCTACACTTTGAGTGTAGGTTTGTTAGTCATTGTTCTATAGTAGTATATTTCTATGTTCATTCTAGTTTTTTGTAGTTCTATGTTTAGTTTATTGGGGTTGGACCTTCAATTGGCGGCATCTGGTTATCGTTGCCTCTGATTGAAGGTCCTATAAATAGGTATGTGTTTTTCATGCGGTTTTGTGGGAGATTGTTCTTGTTTAGCTGTTTGCCTGACAAGACTGTCAAGTTCGTTTTGTTTTGTATACGTTTATGTGTTTTCCTTCTTCACCAAATAAAAAAAGAAGATGAGTGTACATTTTCCCGCTGCGTCTTGGTCTCTACCCTACGACACCCGTGACACAATGTGGTTACATTAAGGAGACGTGTACCTATAAAATGGTGTAAAATAGTCGTATGTTTGAGAACTTTGAATTATGACATTTTGTGGTTTTGAATTTGGTGCTCTGATTTTTCACTGGCTGTTGAATAGTGTGAACCGTGGGTGGGACGGTAGCGTCCCTCCTGCCCAAGAGAGGTTAAACCCTTTACAATGAAGATCTGTGAAGTTATTTGGATTTTTACGAATTTACGAAAAAGGGACGTTTCTTTTTTTGCTGAATTTATATAGCAAAACTCTAATACATTATCATATTACTGTAAAAATGTACCTTATAATGACCACAACATTTACCTCAAAATTAATAGCAATGGCTAACAGTGTAGTTTCATGTTATCACATGTTGAACCACATGATTTCACATGTGGAAAATCGCATGATTTCACACGTGAAACATGAAATTTCACAAGGGAAATCATGTAAAAACTAGTTTTTGGAACACTTCTCATGTGACATATCGAATCTAAAATCGTGTGAAAACGTGTTTTTGGAACACGTTACATGCGTTTTTGGAACACTTCACCAGACATTTCAGATGTGAAAGCACGCTTGTGGAACACTTCACATGATATTTCACATGTGAAAAAGTGTTTTTGGAACACTTTACATGTTTTTAAATGTGCAATTCCATGTTATCGCTGTTCAGCTAAAATATTACCCCACCTGTGATTTGAACTCACTCACAACCGCTGGATTTGACATATGCTGATCTTTCTGCAGCACCACAAAGCCTTTAGCAGTCCTTAAAACATTCATTATCTATAATACATCTCTGCACTTATCAGAAGCGTGCCATCTGCACTGCTATTTTAGCTATCAGTTATTCTGACTATTCTCTCATCATTGATTTAATTGACTTATTTCAGAAATGTCAGGGTTTGCTGTACAGGTGTCTAATGTTGGTGTGGCATATTATTCTGTTTTAATTATACTCCTGAATCACTATGATAAATATAATAGTTTTTCTTGAGTGTATTTTTAACAAAGCTGAGAAGTCTAAAGTGTAGAAATATAGGTGAAATCAGTAACTGACATATGGTGGCATCGCAAGAATATTGGCATGAGGTGAACCAAGAGGTCGTGAGTTCAAACCCAAAGTAAAAACATGTTGAATAATGATTACTGTATAATCATACACAATGTAAGTTGAGAGCACTGTGTATATAGCCTTGTTATGTATTGTGTTACATTGATTTTATTTTTTGTACTTTAGGTTATTTTGTAAATATTTTATCAACTCTATTTCTCTAACTGCATTGTTGGTTAAGGGCTTGTAAGAAAGCATTTCACGGTAAGGTCTACATCTGCTGTATTTGGCGCATGTGACAAATAAAATCTGATTTGATCACAACTCTTTTTTATTTGCAGTTCATCACCTGTGAAATGTCATGTGAAAATGTTAACCCACATGTGAAAGGTTTTTGATCACATGTGAAAGTCCATCATATGTGAAGTGTTCCAAAAACACATGGTTTGACATGATTTCACATGTGAAAATCCACATCATCACATGTGAAGTTTTGTGCAAAACATGTGGAAATGTCACATGTGAAATGGTTTTCCATAAGGGGAGGGAACATGTGGAGAACTGATGATGACAGGGAGAATGAAGAGGAAATACCATTCTTCTGTGTGTCTGAAATGGCACCCTATTCCCTTTTGGTGCACTACTTTCAACCAGGGGCTAAAGGAAAAAAGCTGAACATACTGTAGCTCCGGACATTTCTGGACATTTAAAGTTTCTCCTGTTTCTGTGTTGAATACACTGTGAATGGCACTGAAAGAGAAAACAATGAGTCAAGAATATAAGAGCCATTGTAACACTCCCTCCCACTCATGTTTGAGTTCGGGACACAGAACATTCTTTGAGTGATACAAGAACTATTGTTGTTTTAAAAAAAAAAATATTGTAAAATGGTTTAATTAATCTGCTTCTGACCGTTTATTCTCTCTGTAAGAGAAGCTATAAATTAATCATTGTTCAAACAAGATTAAAATACATGTATTTTATTTTGTTACTTTTGTTTGAAAGCACACACTGCAGTATTGTCTGCAACATGTGAATTACTCATGATACCCCGTCATACCAGCAAGTGTCGCTAAAACCAAACACAACTTCAAACTGTGGCCAGGGTCGAATTATGGTTTTTGGGTTACATACACATGAACTCCTTTCCAAATCCTTTCAGACTATTTTAATACCATTTGGAATATAGACGCTGCTTTTGAAGATGTATATACACCGAGTATACAAAACATTAAGAACACCTGCTCTTTCCATTACATAAACTGACCAGGTGAATCCAGGTGAAAGCTATGATCCCTTATTGATGATACTTGATAAATCCACTTCAATCCGTGTAGATGAAGGGGAGGAGACAGGTTAAAGATGGATTTTCAAGCCTTGAGACATGGATTGTGTGTGTGTGCCATTCAGAGGGTGAATGGACAAGACAAAATATTGAAGTGCCTTTGAACCGGGTATGGTAGTAGGTTCCAGGTGCATCGGTTTGTGTTGAGAACTGAAACGCTGAGTTTTTCACTCTCAACTGTTTCCCGTGTGTATCAAGAATGGTCCACCACCCAAAGGCCATCCAGCCACAACTGTGGAAAGCATTTGAGTCAACATAGGCCAGCATCCCTGTGGAACGCTTTTGACACATTGTAGAGTCTATGCCACGACGAACTGAGGCAGTTTTGAGGGTGTGCGTATACTCAGTGTATATAGTAGTGTAACCGATGTGAAATGGCTAGTTAGTTAGCGGTGGTGCGCGCTAATAGCATTTAATCAGTGACGTCACTCGCTCTGAGACTTGAAGTAGGGTTTCCCCTTGCGTCGCGGCTTTTGTGGCGCGATGGGTAACGATGCTTCGTGGGGTGTCAGTTGTTGATGTGTGCAAGGGTCCCTGGTTCGAGCCCAGGTTGGGGCGAAGAGAGGGACGAAGAGAGTGACTGTTACAGTAGCAAACGGAGGGAGTGGGAAGCGAACCCGCATCAGCGTGAAAGGCAAAAATCCTACACATCGTACCAATAGGCTTAACACATTTGGTGGGAAACGTGGCTCATTTAGCGAGGATCAGTACCCTGCCACCTCTGAACCGGAAAGCATGTCACAGTGTATTGACAAACCTCAGCTACCTCACACATACCGGGCTGTGCGCTTCGATGACCCCACGGCCATTGTAGCGAACTGACGGAGCGGGAAGCGAACCCGTGTCTCAAGCATTAAAGGCGTCTGCCTTAGTATGAATTGTAAAGTGGCTCATATCGGTACAATATGGTAAACCGACTTTAGAGACCTTGTCTTCTGGACAACTTCATTCTCTCCCCAATAAATTATCCATATAGCCTAACAACTGATACAGTGTCAGATACCTTTTCACTCCCCTGGTGATTAAGGATAGTACGGGAGTAAGGTAATCCGATCCTAGACCTGTGGTACAGTAGCAGTCGTCTCCCTCCGAAGTTCTTGCCCAGAGTTTTGATGCGTGTGGAGGCGGAGCCAAAATGTGTAGGAGTCGCTCGTTCCGCTCGAGGTCGCAGAGGGATTAGCCTAAATTGAAAAGGTGTCAGACCAGGTCCCCTAGTCGAACTGCCTGGCGAGGATGACATTATTTTATTGACCAGTAAAACAAGGATTAGGAAAAGAGCTGAATGAAGTCAGAGTTTGACTTTCAACCACTTATCAGAAAGTCGTGTGGATATTGTTTCGCTAGCAGCATAAGTTCTTCATACACACGTCTCCTGTGCGGTGTGCTCCTTGAGCCTCGGCTCCAAGCACCTGATAAACGCTAGCTGAGCACTACTCTACACTCCTCCAATCCTTCAACAGGGACCGGACAACCTGTGAACACATTTACAATACTGGTAAGATGTTCTGTCTTTGACCTCTTCGTTTGTTTATTATTGAGCGGTCTTGGAAGACCACAAATCAAAATCGGACTAACCAATTTGCAAATTTGATACAACTTGTCGAAAAAACTAGCCCAAATCTAGCTAGCAGCAACGTCCGACGATCAATTAATTTGTTACTTTCTATCTAGCTATATCTACCGTTATTATAATATAATAATAATTTATATCATGTTCTGTTCTATTCTGTTCATTTGGTTCTATTCTATTGGGGTTCTAGTCTATTCCTTCGAAGTGTAGCAGGGTTTTCAAACCTCTCCTCGGGGACCCACAGCCGTTCCATTTATTTGATCTAACGTTAATGTACCAGTTTGTTTTCCTAACTACAGGGAAGCCCTCTAGCTATAGCAGCTCTGTGTTTGTTTACAAATGGTCATGTGCCTCCCTCAATGGACAGCTGCTCAGTTTGTTATGATGTATGATGTTGTTATGACACCCTCTGAACTCTGTGTACTGGGCTTGATGGCAATCAAGAGGAGGGTCATGTCCTAGCTGGCAGGCAAGGTGACTGAGTCTGTGTCACATTGACATGCATGCCATTACTAGCCACTAGCTATCCAGAACAGAAATCGTATGGGGTAACTTCTGATTGGAATAAAAATGGATTCATGATTGCTGCCTTACATGATGCCTCCTCCCTTCACATAAGTGTAGCGCCTATCATTCCATATTATCATAGCTAATATGATGTGATCTGTTATTGTACTTGACCGTGTCTACTGCCTATTATTGTGTAGCCTATACAATGACAGCATATGTGATAACTTAGTCCCACAACCTGATGGTAAACAGAAGCCCTGCTGTAGACAGAGAGACGCTGTCACGACTTCCGCCGAAGTCGGCTCCTTTCCTTGTTAGGGCGGCGATCGACGTCACCGGCTTTCTAGCCATCGCCGCTCCATTTTTCAAATATCCATTTGTCTTGTCTTGTTTCCATACACACCTGGTTTTCATTTCCACAATTAAACTACTTGTATTTAACCCTCTGTTTCCCATCATGTTTTGTGTGTAATTGTTTCATGTTATGTGGTGTTAGTTTACGCGCTTTACTTTTATGTTCCGTTTTTTGAGCGCGTTTGATTCATGTAGTGCTCTCGTTTTGGAACTATAATAAAAGTGCGCCTGTTCATTATACTCTGCTCTCCTGCACCTGACTTCGCCTCCAATACACCTTTTGACAGAATTACACACCTTCAATGGAGTCAGCAGGAGCAGGTACCCCGGTTAGAGGAGTTGAGGAGCGCGTCCAGGAACATTCGGACATGTTACAACATTTTGGTGCCATGATGGATCGCGTTGTCCAGACCATGGACCGCTGGGAGAGACAGGAAGTCTCTCCAGTGCCTCGACCAGCACAACCGGGGTTGTCTCCATCCGTTCCATCCGGAGAGAGTTCCAGTGGGATGCGTCTCTCCCTTCCCAGGGAGTATGATGGAACGGCAGCACAGTGCCAGGGATTCTTGTTACAACTGGACCTCTACCTGACCACTGTGCACCCAGCTCCCTCAGGAGGGGAGAGAGTGGCCGCCCTCGTCTCCTGCCTCACAGGAAGAGCGCTGGAGTGGGAAAACGCCGTGTGGAGAGAAGGAGACACGGCGCCAGACCACTTCGAGGAGTTCACCCGTTGCTTCAGGGCCGTCTTCGACTATCCACCCGAGGGCAGAGCAGTGGGGGAGAGGCTCTTCCATTTGAGACAGGGGATTTTGCCCTGGAATTCCGGACCTTGGCCGCCGGAGCAGGCTGGAACGACCACTATCGATGCAGCCTACGAGAGGACGTCCGACGTGAGCTGGCCTGCAGGGATGCCACCATTTCCTTCGACCAACTGGTGGATTTGTCCATCCGGTTGGATAACCTGCTGGTTACCCGCGGACGTCCAGAGGGGGCTCTGTCGGTTCCATCGTCCAGAAGCCCCGCTACGGTGCCCATGGAGTTAGGAGGGGCTGCTCATAGGGAGACTGGAGGAGGAGCCATCACGTGTGCCATCTGTGGCTGCATAGGACACACTGCCGGTCGGTGCCGTGTTGGTTCCTCTGGGAGTCGAGGCAACAGGCAGGGCACTCTGGCGTCACCCCAGGTGAGTTTGCACCACACTCATCCAGAGTCCTCTGTTGATCAACTGTTTGTGCCTGTTTGTTTCCCTGAGTTTTTCCCACATTCCCAGCATAAGGCGCTCGTTGATTCAGGCGCAGCTGGGAATTTTATCGACAGAGCATTAGCCATTAGGTTAGGGATCCCTATTTTTCCTATAGTTAGACCCTTCCCGGTACACGCTCTAGATAGTCGACCATTAGGGTCCGGGCTAATCAAGGAGGCTACCATCTCCTTGGCCATGGTTATGCAGGGGAATCATGAGGAGAGAATCAGTCTCTTTCTTATGGACTCTCCTGCGTTTCCTGTGGTACTAGGCCTTCCTTGGTTGGCTCTGCATAACCCCACTATTTCCTGGCAACAGAGGGCTCTCACAGGGTGGTCGCGAGAGTGCTCAGGGAGGTGTGTTGGGGTTTCCGTTGGTGCTACCACGGTGGAAGGTCCAGACCAGGTCTCCACCGTGCACATCCCCCCCCAGAATATGCCGATTTGGCTCTCGCCTTCTGTAAAAAGGTGACTAAATTACCACCTCATCGCCGGGGGGATTGTGCGATAAATCTCCTGGCAGACACTGCGCTTCCCAGGAGTCATGTGTATCCCCTGTCGGAAGCGGAGACGGTGGCTATGGATACATATGTCTCTGAATCCCTGCGTCAGGGGTACATTTGGCCCTCTACTTCACCCGCCTCCTCGAGTTTCTTTTTTGTGAAGAAGGATGGAGGTTTACGTCCGTGCATTGACTATAGAGGTCTCAATCAAATCACGGTGAAGTACAGTTACCCGCTACCTCTTATCGCCACGGCGATTGAATCAATGCATGGGGCGCTTCTTCACGAAACTGGATCTCAAGAGTGCATATAACCTGGTATCCGGGAGGGAGACGAGTGGAAGACAGCGTTCAGTACCACCACAGGGCATTGAGTACCTCGTCATGCCGTACGGGTTGATGAATGCTCCATCAGTTTTCCAATCCTTTGTAGACGAGATTTTCCGGGACCTGCACGGGCAGGGTGTAGTGGTGTATATCGATGACATTCTGATTTACTCCGCTACACGCGCCGAGCATGTGTCCTTGGTGCGCAAGGTACTTGGACGACTGTTAGAGCATGACCTGTACGTCAAGGCTGAGAAATGCCTGTTCTATCAGCAGGCCACCTCCTTCCTAGGGTATCGCATTTCCACTTCAGGGGTGGAGATGGAGAGTGACCGCATTTCAGCTGTGCGTAATTGGCTGACTCCCACCATGGTAAAGGAGGTGCAACGATTTTTAGGGTTTGCCAGGTTGCTGTGCCCATTACCTCACTGCTGAAGGAGGGTCCTGTAAGGTTGCGGTGGTCGGCTGAGGCGGACAGGGCTTTTGGGCAACTAAGAGCTCTGTTTACTTCGGCTCCAGTGCAGGCCCATCCGGATCCCTCTTTGGCATTCATAGTGGAGGTAGACGCATCCGAGGCTGGGATAGGAGCCGTGCTCTCACAGCGCTCGGGCATGCCACCGAAACTCCGCCCCTGTGCTTTCTTCTCGAAGAAGCTCAGCCCAGCGGGGCGTAACTATGATGTGGGGGACCGGGAGTTGTTGGCTGTGGTTAAAGCGTTGAAAGTGTGGAGACATTGGCTTGAGGGGGCTAAACACCCTTTTCTCATCTGGACTTACCACCGTAACCTGGAGTACATCCGGGCAGCAAAGAGACTGAATCCTCGTCAGGCAAGGTGGGCCATGTTCTTCACCCGTTTTGTGTTTACCCTATCCTACAGACCAGGTTCCCAGAATAAGAACTGTCCCGGCTGTATGACACAGAGGAGCGGCCCATGGATCAGACTCCCATACTCCCGGCCTCCTGCCTGGTAGCGCCTGTCGTGTGGGTTCTGGATGCGGACATTGAGCAGGCGTTGCGTACAGAGCCATCTCCCCTCCAGTGTCCCGTTGGGCGTATGTACGTTCCATCTGCTGTCCGTGACCAGTTGATCTCTTGGGCCCACACGTCTCCCTCCTCTGGTCATCCGGGGATCGGTCGGACAGTGCGCTGTCTGACTGGGAAGTACTGGTGGCCCACTTTGGCTAAGGACATGAGGGTTTATGTTTCCTCCTGCTCGGTGTGTGCCCAGTGTAAGGCTCCGAGACACTGCCCAGAGGTAAGTTACATCCCTTACCCGTTCCACAACGGCCTTGGTCACATCTGTCAGTGGATTTCCTAACGGATCTTCCTCCCTCACAGGGAAATACCACGATCCTGGTCGTTGTGGATCGTTTTTCTAAGTCCTGTTGTCTCCTCCCTCTGCCTGGTCTCCCTACGGCCCTACAGACTGCGGAGGCCCTGTTTACACACGTCTTCCGGCACTACAGGGTGCCTGAGGATATAGTGTCTGATCGGGGTCCCCAGTTCACATCGAGAGTTTGGAAGGTGTTCATGGAACGTCTGGGGGTCTCGCTTAGCCTTACCTCAGGTTTTCACCGCGAGAGTAATGGGCAGGTAGAGAGAGTCAACCAGGATGTGGGCAGGTTTCTGTGGTCCCATTGCCAGGACCGGCCGGGGGAGTGGGCAGCATTTGTGCCCTGGGCCGAGATGGCACAGAACTCGCTTCGCCACTCCTCCACTAACCTCTCCCCCTTTCAGTGCGTATTGGGGTACCAGCCGGTTCTGGCATCAGGGTCAGACCGAGACTCCTGCGGTGGACGAATGGTTTAGACGCGCGGAGGAGACATGGGAGGCCGCCGTGTCCATCTCCAGCGAGCCGCGCGTCACCAGAAAGCCAGCTCGGACTGTCACCGCAGTGAGACCCCGGTGTTCACACCGGGGGACCGGGTCTGGCTCTCGACCCGTAACCTGCCCCTCCGCCTGCCCTGCCGGAAGCTGGGTCCGCGGTTTGTGGGGCCATTTAAAGTCCTGAGGAGGGTGAACGAGGTATGTTATAGATTACAGCTTCCCTCTGATTATCGTATTAACCCCTCGTTCCATGTGTCTCTCCTCAGGCCGGTGGTGGCTGGTCCGCTCCAGGAATCTGAGGTGCGGAGGTCCCACGGCACCCTTTGGACATCAAGGGGGCCCCGGCGTACATTGTTCGTTCCATCCTGGATTCGAGGCGTCGAGTGGGGGGCCTTCAGTACCTCGTGGAGTGGGAGGGGTACGGGCTGGAGGAGAGATGCTGGGTTCCAGTTGCAGATGTCTTGGATCCTGAACTGCTGCGCGAGTTTCATCGTCGCCGGCTGGATCGCCCTGTGCCTCGTCCTCGAGGCTGGAGCCGCGCGTGAAGGGGGGGGTACTGTCACGACTTCCGCCCAAGTCGGCTCCTCTCCTTGTTCGGGCGGCATTCGGCGATCGACGTCGCCGGCTTTCTAGCCATCGCCGCTCCATTTTTCATATATCCATTTGTCTTGTCTTGTTTCCATACACACCTGGTTTTCATTTCCCCAATTTAGCTACTTGTATTTAACCCTCTGTTTCCCATCATGTTTTGTGTGTAATTGTTTAATGTTATGTTGTGTTAGTTTACGCGCTTTACTTTTATGTTCCGTTTTTTGAGCGCGTTTGATTTATGTAGTGCTCTCGTTTTTGGAACTATAATAAAAGTGTACCTGTTCATTATACTCTGCTCTCCTGCACCTGACTTCGCATCCAATACACCTTTTGACAGATACACCAATAACAGTCCCTCCCAGCACAACCTTTCAGAAGAATGGGAGGAATTTGAATATAATTGAATAGAATGGGATAGAGTAGAATAGAAAACATTGTCCTTCAGAAGGACATTTCTTTGCAAAGTCTTGCACAGGTGACACAAAAAAAACACATTCAGTTGGAGGTACAATGCCGGTACAATATTTTCGTGTTTTAGCCCAACACTTTGCCTCCCAGCTTCATTGGGCGTCTTAATTGCTGTTTTGTTTTCGCCCAGAAAAACTCCTATTTTAATTGGATCTGGGTGGCTGCAGCTCTGTGTGTGATCTCAGATATGCCTCATTCACTTGCAGCTGTACACAATCCAAAAAATCGGACTAATGTATTTTTCTCCTAAAACATTTATGCTGGATATGTTTTGTCTCGTAAGTGCTGCTGGCTGTGTCCCCTGTGATGTAGAATTCGGGGGATGGTATTAAGATGCGGTCACTTGTGCCTTCCAGTGTACATCCCAAATGTCACCCTATTCCCTATATAGTGTACTAATTTTGACCAGGACCCATAGAGCTTTGGTCAAAAGTAGTAGGCTTATACAATGTAGGGAATAGGGTAACATTTGGGACAGAGCCCCCAGTTTACTTCTGGCGGGAAAAGTTTGCAGCTTTTTCCCCGACAATTGGCAGAGTTCCAGACAGCTCCTAGTGAAAAAGACACTTCCTAGAAGTTGAAGGAAGTGGAAGGAGTTAAGGAGTAGTATTCCGACATGGAATGATCCTAAGATAACATTCCATGGTGAATAGGCTTCCTGAGTGAAAGAAAAACAAACACATTAGATTGGTTTTAGAGAGCCACCCATCCTTAATTATGTTGTAGTTACAACTTGTAATAACACTGAATGCTTTGCTAATGCTTTTATTAAATAGTAGTGAATGCCCAGCTCATGATGACATGTCTGTGTGTTCTAATGGTAGGTTTTACTGTTTCAGGTTGGCGGCAACAGCTGAGAACCCGACACACACCTTGCCCTAAGGACAATTCCAGGCAGACTCCATTTGATTTACATCAGGACAGACAACCAGTCCCCATACACAAACACACACTCTGGAAACCAAGCAACCAACAGAAGGTAGAGGAACACAGCCTCTAACAACCAACTACCCCACCTATCTCACCATCTCACCCAGTTGATGCCTAGCCTAACCTAGGCCCGGAGATAAAAATGTTCTCTACTGGCTGTTCTGGTTGATTCCTATCTGACTGACACAGGCAGGCAGACAGACTGGCTGGTTTGGCTGTTTTGTGACGCTCATCTGTACGTTCATCATCATTGTGTATCCAAAGGAATCAACATGCACCTGACTGGGTAAGGTTGAGGCCTCGACTGCCAAGGACCACTTAGACGCGGTTGAGACAACTGACCTCGTAAGGACCGTGTGTGGTTTCTGGTAACTGGTGTGGTGGTCAGTTATGGGTAAGGAACAGGACTTCCTGGTGGCAGTGAAGAGTGGAGACATCCTCCTGGCACACAAACTTCTGGCCAAGGTTAAATGCAACAAAACCAGTGAGTACCTAGACACGCACACACACACACACACACACACACACACACACACACACACACACACACACACACACACATCTTCTTTCTCTTTCAATTCCTGATGCAGCCCCTGTCTGCCTGCGTTTGTGTTCAGAGCATGTGTATCTGTTGGCTTGATGCAATGTACAGCAGAAGCATTGATAGCCTGTCCCTTATCTGAGTGATATTGTTCTCTGTATCTATATCAAAATAAAAACGTTGTATTTAAAATAGCAGTGTCATGTTCAACCATCCACCACAACCAATGATCCATCTAGGGGTCGGACAATTTGAATTTAAATGTAGTCAAACCCCCAACAATATCACCTACTCTCCAAAACACAGATGCTGGTACTGTACAATATTTCTCAGGGTGTGTCTGGTCAAAAGTAGTGTACTATATAGGGAATAGGGTGCCATTTGGGATGCAACCTCACAGTGTGGAGCTTCAGTGTTGCTTATCTCTATAGATTCCTGTCAAACTGCTCGCGAGGTTAGCCTACCATAGCATTGTTGCTAATCACAGTATTCTTCTTATCCAGGCCAGGAGAAAGTCAAACTTCTCTCTATCTCTCTCTCTATCTATCTAATCTGAAACCTCTTTGTTGCTGTTATGTGCCTGTGCTGTGCTTTCATCGTGGCTGCTGTTCTGCTCTGTTTGGTGGCAGGCTCAGAGGAACAAGGGCCTGTCCGTAGCACATGGGGTTAGCGTTATCCCTACACATCATGACATGCTGCTAATGCCTTTCAACAGTCAAACACTCATGGGCTAAATGTTTCAATGCTCGGGAAAGGAAATTAGTGGCCTAGTTGTTGCATTCATTTCTTAATTTGTAGGGCTGGGAATTGCCAGGGACCTCACAATATTACATTTTCACGATACTTAGGTGCAGATACCATATGTATTGCAATTCTTACGATTGTCACGATTCTATATGTGTTACGATTCAATACTGGGATTTTATTGCAATTCGATGTTCCAAATATATATCTTTTTTTGACCTGACGAAGATCCGTTTCAGACCGAAACGTTGTCAATAAAGCAGTGAATTGGGAGCTTTAACAGTGTGCGGGCCTTCTTTTTCTATGCTAGTATTCTTTATTAGCCCAGCACCTATGTTTTTAAGGATGTGCGTATGACCACAAACTTTTCCAAGTATATTTCTCACCATATGTTTGCTGCACAGGGACAAGAGGAAACCATGAGATTGTTGTTGTTGATCAGTCATGTTAATAAAAGTGCTGAAAACAAATTGGCTACCTTTTTAAAAAAGTATATGGTGAACAAGCCATGAAGAAAAAATACTGGACTGCAGGCACAGCAAACTAACGCAAAAATAATATCGAGATATTGTCAAAACGATACGGTATATCATCCAAAATAATATCCCAATATGTAACTGTTTCGATTTTTTCCCCGTCACTATTCATTTGCAGTGTGATTTATTTCACTTCACCAACTTTCCGGAAATTAGCCAGTTTCACTCTTGGAATATGCTTGTGTAAGTACTCTACTCTGACTGAAAAAATAGGCTACTTTCTGATGCTTTGCAATGGTCCGTCTGTAATATTTTCCATTTGTAAACGAGTAGTTTAGTATCTCAGGACGATAAGATTTAACATTTGAAGGGCTCTATTTTAACAACCTAATGCAATGGTAAATCTAAGCGCAGGCGTTAGCACTATAGGTTCAGGGGTGTGTCCAGAAATCTTTTTGCTATTTTCACAACTACAATTATTGGCGTGAAAGGGCTGGGTTTTCATGAACAAACAAGTTGTGGGTGTGTCGAGGCTTGGCCCCCCACTGGCCAATCAGAACGTGCTCCATGGCTAAATATATGGTTGCTTCAAGTTGTGTATTTCCAGTCTTTTATGTATTGCCTTGGAATCAACTCCAATTCCAATGTTAGTCCGTTTATAGTTTGGCTTACCGAAATGAAATAACAAAATGTAGAGCTATCCTATCTTTGCTAAATACATAAACTTGAACCCATTTTGCAGTCCACATTGTTCTAAGTAATTGCGTCTTCAATAGCATTCACACAGATATAGGGGCTAGGCCTACTGTACATTTCATTATGGCTGACCATGGACATGCCAAACATTGTCAATAAGCAAGATTAAATTCATTATTGATAAGGCCTAAAAAGAGAACGAATAATTCGAATCAAATTCTAAACAAAAATAAACAACTTGTTTTAAATAGTCTATGGCTAAATACACTTACAGGCACCATAGTTTCTCCCTGTGGGTATGTAACATTAAAACAGAGCAGACTATGGAGGGTTGTATGTACAGGACATCCACACTTTTCACAGTAGCTGGATCCAATATAGATCCAATATAAAGAAAAAGGGAGAAGTCTGTATACTGCTCCCAAATATATCTTATGAACATAATCGGATCTTACAGATCAAATCGTATTCACACATCTCCAGGAGTTGCATTGCATGCGCACCACAGAGTTGGCACCATAAAACCAGGACGGTGAATCATTCTAATAAGTTTGGTTGTAATAAAATGTTTCTAAATACGACGTATACAGGCATAAAAAGCAAAATAGAATGCTCTTGTTCCATGCGCGTATGGGCAGTGTGCGTCACAGCTGGATAGGCTGTGTTTCAGCTGTCAAAATTCATGCCATAACCAACTGCTGACGCTAAAACCAGCTTTTGGTTGGTCTTAAATATCCCTATCAGCGTATATAGCTCCACATTGATCTGGTACTGGTACTTCCTGTAAATCGCTCCACATTGATCTGGTACTGGTACTCCCTGTATATAGCTCCACAGTGATCTGGTACTGGTACTTCCTGTAAATCGCTCCACATTGATCTGGTACTGGTACTCCCTATAAATAGCTCCACATTGATCTGGTACTGGTACTTCCTGTATATAGCTCCACATTGATCTGGTACTGGTACTTCCTGTATATAGCTCCACATTGATCTGGTACTGGTACTTCCTGTATATAGCTCCACATTGATCTGGTACTGGTACTTCCTTTATATAGCTCCACATTGATCTGGTACTGGTACTTCCTGTATATAGCGCCGCAGTGATCTGGTACTTCCTGTATATAGCTCCACATTGATCTGGTACTGGTACTTCCTGTATATAGCTCCACATTGATCTGGTACTTCCTGTATATAGCGCCGCAGTGATCTGGTACTTCCTGTATATAGCTCTACATTGATCTGGTACTGGTACTTCCTGTATATAGCGCCGCAGTGATCTGGTACTTCCTGTATATAGCTCCACAGTGATCTGGTACTTCCTGTATATAGCTCCACATTGATCTGGTACTGGTACTCCCTGTATATAGCTCCACATTGATCTGGTACTGGTACTTCCTGTATATAGCGCCGCAGTGATCGGGTACTTCCTGTATATAGCTCCACAGTGATCTGGTACTAGTACTTCCTGTATATAGCTCCACAGTGATCTAGTACTAGTACTTCCTGTATATAGCTCCACAGTGATCTGGTACTGGTACTTCCTGTATATAGCTCCACAGTGATCTGGTACTAGTACTTCCTGTATATAGCTCCACAGTGATCTGGTACTAGTACTCCCTCTATATAGCTCCACAGTGATCTGGTACTAGTACTTCCTGTATATAGCTCCACAGTGATCTGGTACTAGTACTTCCTGTATATAGCTCCACAGTGATCTGGTACTAGTACTCCCTCTATATAGCTCCACAGTGATCTGGTACTGGTACTCCCTGTATATAGCTCCACAGTGATCTGGTACTGGTACTCCCTGTAAATAGCTCCACAGTGATCTGGTACTTCCTGTATATAGCTCCACAATGATCTGGTACTGGTACTCCCTGTATATAGCTCCACATTGATCTGGTACTGGTACTTCCTGTATATAGCTCCACAGTGATCTGGTACTTCCTGTAAATAGCTCCACAGAGATCTGATACTGGTACGCCTTGTATATAACTCCATCCTTGTGTATATTATTCCTCTTGTGTTACTAGTTATTTTATATATTTGTTTAACCCTGCATTGTTGGTAAGGGCTCATAAGCAAGCATTTCACAGAAAAGTCTTCACACATTGTGTTTGGTGCATGTGACAAATAATATTTGATTTGACGCACACACACATACACCATGTCATCACCATTGACCCTAGTGGAGGGGTTAAGGGTGTGGTCAATGCAAACAGTCGTTCATCACCGCAGGAGACCTGTAAGAATGACAGAATCCCAGATGCTCTGGTCTACACTGGCTGGTATAGCCCTGGCTAGGTGTCAATGAAGTTGAATAGTATGCCTATTGATTATGTGGAGCTGTAAAAGCTCTCTCTCTGTGTGTGTGTGTGTGTGTCTGTCTGTCTGTCACCTTATTTCCTATATAGTGCACTACTTTTGACCCGTGTCCTATTGAGAGCCCATAGGGCTCTAGTAAAAAGTTGTGCACTAAATAGGGAATAGGTTGCCATTTTGGATGCAGCCCAGTGGTCAGAGAGCTGATAGATGGGGAGCTGAGGTCTGGCTTTATCCTGAGTCTGACTGACCATCTGCTGACAGGTCCTGTCTCTCTGTCCTCTCCTAGACTAGCCCAGGCTACATCCCAAATGACACCCTATTCCCTACATAGTGCACAACGTTTGATCAGAGCTACATAGGGCACCACTTTTGACCAGGGCCCATAGGATAGTGTACTATGTAGGGGATAGGGTGCCATTTGGTACGCTACCCTAGTCTAGCCGTCCACTAAGACCCGCTATTATTGACCCAAAGAAGGTCCAAAAATGCAGGGACAAAATTTTTGTGGAGGTGGCCGATTCATCATGGCGATAGACATACTCACAGTGAACTCACGGTGAACTATTTTATTCAGTAAGCTGATAGTGGACTATAGGAGAAAGAGTGGAGAGCACGCCCCCAACCACATCGACAGAGCTGTTGTGGAGAAGGACGAGCGCTTCAAGTTCCTTGGCGTCCACATCACTAAGTACTTAATTGTATTTGTCACATGCGCTAAATAGGTGTAGACCTTACCGTGAAACGCTTACTTACAAGCCCTTAACCAACAATGCAGTTTTAAGAAAATAGTTACAAAAATATTTACTAAATAAAGTAAAAAAAATATGAACACAATAAAATAACAATAATGAGGCTATATACAGGGGGTACTGGTACCGAGTCAATGTGCGGGGGTACATGTTAGTCTAGGTAATTTGTACATGTAGATAGGGGTAAAGTGTGCATAGATAATAAACAGTGAGTAGCAGCAGTTTAAAAACAAAGGTGGTCCACACACGCCCACACAGTCGTGAAGAGGGCATGGCAGCGCCTATTCCCCATCAGGACGCTGAAGAGATTTAGCATGGGCCCTCGGATTCTCAAAAAGTTATACAGCTGCACCACCGAGAGCAACATGACTTGCTGCATCACTGCTTGGTATGGTAAATGCACCGCCCTTGACCGCAAAGCGCTACAGAGGGTGGTGCGGACAGCCCAGTACATCACTTGGGCCGAGCTCTCTGCCATCCAGGACCTCTATATCAGGCGGTGTTAGAGGAAGACCCGAAAAAATCCACCCAAGCCATAGAATGTTTACTCTACTACGGTCCGGCAAACTGTACTGGAGCATCGGCTCTCGGACCAACAGGCTCCAAGACAGCTTCTACCCCCAAGCCACAAGACTGCTAAATAGTCCATTTATGGACCCAAACTATCTGCACTGACCCTACGCACACTCACTAGACTATACAGTATATACACACTCACTAGACTATACAGTATATACACACTCACTAGACTATACAGTATATACACACTCACTCATATACACTACATTGACACTCCCGCACAAAACCTACACAGATTCACACACATGCCCACACACACATAACACACACAAGCAGACTGACACAGCACAAACAGACGTACATACACATTACACACACTATTACAGTCATCATTTGCTGCTGCTACTGTTTTTAATTCTACTCTTATTATTATCTATCCTGTTGTCTAGTCACTTTACCCTGCCTTCATGTACCTATCTACCTCAAATACCTTGAACCTCTGCAGATTGATCTGGTACTCCCTGTATATACACTACATGAACAAAAGTATGTGGACACCTGCTCGTCGAACATCTCATTCCAAAATCATGGGCATTAATATGGAGTTGGTCCCCCCTTTGCTGCTATAACAGCCTCCACTCTTCTGGGAAGGCTTTCCACTAGAAGTTGGAACATTGCTGCAGGGACTTGCCTCCATTCAGCCATGAGTGTTATTGAGGTCGGGCACTGATGTTGGCCGATTAGGCCTGACTCACTGTCGGCATTCCAATTCATCTCAAAGGTGTTCGATAGGTTTGAGGTCAGCACTCTTCAGCGGTCCCGTTCTGTGAGCTGGTGTTGCCTACCACTTCGCGGCTGAGCCGTTTTTTCTCCTAGACCAGGGTTCCTGAACTATTGGCCCGCGGGTGGTTTTATTTGGCCCCCCAAGATTTCTGAGCAAATCTTTTTATAATAATATGTTTTAACTTTTTAATTGTTGGACATAAAAGACTGTAAAAACACCAGGAAATCAGCTCCAAGTAATTTTATTTTAAGAAATATATTCCCAAGTATTCCCACGCATAATAGTGGTATATGACAAGTGGTCATATACAAATGTAATCAAGGTTTGAAATGATTATGTTTTCATCTGTTTGGGCTTCTTGCGGTCAATTTGCAGTCTACAAATTATTTGTAATTATGTTCCGGCTCCTCAAACATCCGCTCAACAAAAAATCGTCCCACGGATAAATCTAGTTGATGATCCCTGTCCTAGACGTTTCACTTCACAATAACAGCAATTACAGTTGACCGGGGCAGCTCTAGCAGGGCAGAAATTTTACAAACTGACTTGTTGGAAAGGTCCTATGATGATGCCACGTTGAAAGTCACTGAGCTCTTCGGTATGGGCCATTCTGCTGCCAATGTTTGTCTATGGAGATTGCATGGCCTTGTGCTTGATTTTATGCACCTTTCAACAACGTGTGTGACTGAAATAGCCGAAACCACTAATTTGAAGGGATGTCCACATACTTTTGTGTATATAGTGTAGCTCCATTCTTGTGCATTCTATTTTATTCCTCTTGTGTTACTATTTCATATTTTTTAACTCTGCATCGTTGGGAAAGGCTCGTAAGCAAGCATTTCACACTAAAGTCTACACCAGTTGTATTCAGTGCATGTGACAAATACAATTTAATTTGATTTGAACTTACATGCCCCAGTGACAGCTTGAATTATATGGCTGTGGGAGGTTCTTGCCCCTCATGGGTGCTGTTCGCCCATTGCCCTAACACTCCTCCTTAAAGGAAGACTATTGTTAGTATAGCTCCTCATTATTACCATTTCTATTGTCTTCTAGACACATGCTGGTGTTCGTGCTATATAACCCTAGTAGTCTCTCACTACATCTATACAAATGGCTGAAGTTTCATGCAGAACAGAGGTGAATTTTAAATCTGAAAAACAAAACTTCACAACACAGTCCTTCACCTGCACATTCTTATGCAACATAACCCCACATGTTAAAGCTCACGCTCCTTTACAAACCATCCTGTTCTTTTTAACATCTGCTAGTTCTCTAGCTCCCTCTCTTCATCTTTACCTCCTCCCTCCTTCGCTCCCTCATTCCTCTGCTCAAATCAGGGATATCCCAGATGGCTCAGGGTGAGATTACTGGACAGAGGGGTGTGTGTGGTGTGTGTGTGTTCCACTAATACCACTGTTCCATTGATCCTACAGTATGAAGCTATGGGTCGCCAACTAGAGTACCCTATTAGCTAACAGTAGTTATCTTATTATCAGCTAACAGTAGTTATCTTATTATTAGCTGACAGTAGTTATCTTATTATTAGCTAACAGTAGTTATCTTGTTATTAGCTAACAGTAGTTATCTTATTATCAGCTAACAGTAGTCAGCTTGTTATTAGCTGACAGTAGTTATCTTATTATTAGCTAACAGTAGTCAGCTTGTTAGCTAACTGGGCTAAAGATATAATTGAGGTTGTCGACTCATTGTCTACATGTCAGCCGAACATGCTAGTACAGTACAGCACACACACACACACACACACACACACACACACACACACACACACACACACACACACACACTTTAATCCTGACCCCTTTCTTCCCGGGACAGATGGTGGAGCTTGTCTGGGATTGCCGAGGAATTTAACTGAAGGGGTTAAGTGTGTGTGATCACGTCACTTAATCCAGCATAACTGTTATTTTATTACTTACAGTAGCTAGCATGCAAGCAGTGGATTCATCCATTCAGTCTTCCCTATCTTCTCTTAACCTTCTTTAGTCTCTCTCTCTCTCTCTCATATACATATATAAGAATCTTATATTTAATCAGACAGTAGAGATGTATCATTCAGAAAGTACATGCCAGGAAACTCACAGCACCTTGCCTCCAGGCAGCGTATTCACCCTTCTAGTCTATTTTCTCTCTCTCTTCATTAGGTTAGTCTCACTTTTCTCTCTCTCTCTCTCTCCATTAGGTTAGTCTCACTTTTCTCTCTCTCTCTCTCTTCATTAGGTTAGTCTCTCTTTTCTCTCTCTCTCTCTCTTCATTAGGTTAGTCTCTCTTTTCTCTCTCTCTCTCCATTAGGTTAGTCTCTCTTTTCTCTCTCTCTCTCTCTTCATTAGGTTAGTCTCACTTTTCTCTCTCTCTCTCTCTTCATTAGGTTAGTCTCTCTTTTCTCTCTCTCTCTCTCTTCATTAGGTTAGTCTCTCTTTTCTCTCTCTCTCTCTCTCTTCCTATTGGTTAGTCTCTCTTATCTCTCTATCTCTCTCTCTATTAGGTTAGCTCTCTTTTCTTCTTCTCTCTCTCTCTCCATTAGTTTCGTTTTTCCTTCCCTTCTTTTCTCTCTCTCTCTATCATTCATTAGGTTAGTCTCACTTTTCTCTCTCTCTCTCTATTCTTGCATTTAGGTTTAGTACTCTTCTTTTCTCTCTCCTGCTCTCTTCATTAGGTTAGTCTCCTCTTTTCTCTCTCCTCTCTCTCTCTTCCATTAGGTTTAGTCTCTCTTTTCTCTCTCTCTCTCATCTCTTAATTCAGGTTTTAGGTTAGTCTCTCTTTTCTCTCTCTCTCTCTCTTCATTAGGTTAGTCTCACTTTTCTCTCTCTCTCTATCTTTCATTAGGTTAGTCTCACTTTTCTCTCTCTCTCTCTCTTCATTAGGTTAGTCTCTCTTTTCTCTCTCTCTCTCTCTTCATTATGTTAGTCTCACTTTTCTCTCTCTCTCTCTCTTCATTAGGTTAGTCTCTCTTTTCTCTCTCTCTCTCTCTCTTCATTAGGTTAGTCTCTCTTTTCTCTCTCTCTCTCTTCATTAGGTTAGTCTCTCTTTTCTCTCTCTCTCTTCATTAGGTTAGTCTCTCTTTTCTCTCTCTCTCTCTCTCTTCATTAGGTTAGTCTCTCTTTTCTCTCTCTCTCTCTTCATTAGGTTAGTCTCTCTTTTCTCTCTCTCTCTTCATTAGGTTAGTCTCTCTTTTCTCTCTCTCTCTCTCTTCATTAGGTTAGTCTCTCTTTTCTCTCTCTCTCTCCATTAGGTTAGTCTCTCTTTTCTCTCTCTCTCTCCATTAGGTTAGTCTCTCTTTTCTCTCTCTCTCTTCATTAGGTTAGTCTCTCTTTTCTCTCTCTCTCTCCATTAGGTTAGTCTCTCTTTTCTCTCTCTCTCTCCATTAGGTTAGTCTCTCTTTTCTCTCTCTCTCTTAGGTTAGTCTCTCTTTTCTCTCTCTCTTCATTAGGTTAGTCTCTCTTTCTATCTCTCTCTCCATTAGGTTAGTCTCTCTTTCTCTCTCTTCTCTCCATTAGGTTAGTCTCTCTTTTCTCTCTCTCTCTTCATTAGGTTAGTCTCTCTTTTCTCTCTCTCTCCATTAGGTTAGTCTCTCTTTTCTCTCTCTCTCTCCATTAGGTTAGTCTCTCTTTTCTCTCTCTCTCTCATTAGGTTAGTCTCTCTTTTCTCTCTCTCTCTCTCCATTAGGTTAGTCTCTCTTTTCTCTCTCTCTCTCTTCATTAGGTTAGTCTCTCTTTTCTCTCTCTCTCTCCATTAGGTTAGTCTCTCTTTTCTCTCTCTCTCTTCTTCATTAGGTTAGTCTCTCTTCTCTCTCTCTCTCTCTTCATTAGGTTAGTCTCTCTTTTCTCTCTCTCTCTCTCTTCATTAGGTTAGTCTCTCTTTTCTCTCTCTCTCTCTCTTCATTAGGTTAGTCTCTCTTTTCTCTCTCTCTCTCTCTCTCATTAGGTTAGTCTCTCTTTTCTCTCTCTCTCTCTCTTCATTAGGTTAGTCTCTCTTTTCTCTCTCTCTCTCTCTTCATTAGGTTAGTCTCTCTTTTCTCTCTCTCCATTAGGTTAGGCTCTCTTTCGCTCTCTTCTTCTCTTTTTTCGCTCTCCAGTATCTGACTAGCACTCAGTCATATTGTATGCCAAAAACTAAGTCACCAATTTCTGTAGCCCCTATCTGTACTTGCCCTAGAACTGTTTTCATGATTTGTCTGCCCGATACCGCTGGGGAAAGACAAAGCCAAAACCTTGTCTGTAAGCGTGGTATACAGGGATTTTGGTATTGTTTATGCATGTATGGATGGACTAGGTTTATGTTATTGTCTGACAAAATAGCTTTGATAAGACTGATACGTGTGCGTGTGTGTGTGTGTGTGTGTGTGTGTGCTCCTTAGGGAATAGGGCTGTATCAGTCATTTTAATGAGAATCAGCAGGATGCTGCTTTTGTTGTTGTAGAAGAGCTGCTGCTTTGATCTGCTATGCCCTCTGATTCTTCTGTTACTCAGACTTGATGTTAGATATAGAGACGGAGGTTATTAAAGCGCCGTCATCTGTTTCCAGTTTTAGATGTTTTAAAAGGCTAAACCTCTAAAAGGCTAAACGTTTAAAAGGCAAAATCTCTTGTCTTGTTCTGATAAAGGATGAGAAACATTGGGAGTCTGACTGAAGCCAAATTTATACCCTTCACAAGTACGTAACGCGAGAGTGCAATTAGCTACACAAAATGGCGTTCTGCATAGTTGTGCTGAGTAACATATTGCGGGGGCGACACACTTTTGCTTATTCCCTCAGTCATTTCCAAAGGGGGCGATGGATGGTTTTATCTCTGTGGTAGGCCTAGTACAGTACACACATCATGTACAGTGAAGTCAGGCATTGATGGGAAACCACTCAGGGATCTTCTCAGATTAGACATACTGTATAATTAGGCTACTTTACCTTAGTAAAGGAGAGGGGGCTGAGGTTCTGTTTTCTCCAGGTGTCTGTTTTTCCCCGTCTTCTTATTTTAAAAGTTTTCGTTCACATTTTTTAAATATAGAAAAACCAAGAAATTGGATGTTCTAAGTCCACAACAATGCTTAACCTGTTAGGGTATAGGGGGCAGTATTGAGAATTTTTTGAAAAAAGATGTGCCCATTTTTAAATGCCTCCTACACCTACCCAGTAACTACAATATGCATATACTTATTATATATGGATAGAAAACACCCTAAAGTTTCAAAAACTGTTTGAATGGTGTCTGTGAGTATAACAGAACTCATTTGGCAGGCAAAACCCTGAGACAGATTCTGACAGGAAGTGGATACCTGATGTGTTGAATTGACTTTGAGCCTATGCCATTGAAAAACAAAGGGGGTGAATTATATTCTGGCACTTCCTATTGCTTCCACAAGATGTCCCCAGCCTTTACAAAGTGTTTTGAGTGTTCTACAGTGAGATCTGACCGAATAAGAGCCATGGAACGTGATGGTCCATCATTCACCCTGGCGCGCGATTTGATGGTGGGTACTCTCATTCCGAAACGTTTTAAAAGAAAACCCAATGGTCCGCCTTGAATTTTATTCATGTTCTGGTTAAAAAAGGCCCTAATGATTTATGCGATACAACGTTTGACATGTTTGAACGAACGGAAATATATTTTTTCCGTTCTTGAAGTGAAGTGAAGTCCGGCTGGCTTAGATCATGCGCTACAACACGGAGGTTTTTCGACATAAATGATGAGCTTTTTTGAACAAAAATACATTCGTTATGGACCTGGGACTCTTTGGAAGTGACATCTGATGAAGAGAATCAAAGGTAATGGATTATTTATATAGTATTTTCGATTTTAGATTCCTCCAACATGGCGGTTAGTCTGTATCGCGATGCGTATTTGTCTGGCGCAGTGCTCAGATTATTGCAAAGTGTGATCTCCCAGTAAGGTTAATTTAAAATCTGACAAGTCCATTGCGTTCAAGAGATGTAAATCTATAATTCTTTGAATGACAATATAATATTTTAGCAATGTTTTCTAATATTAATTAATTATTTTGTCGTCATGACTTGACTGCCGGTATTGGAGGGAAACGATTTCCTGAACATCAACGCCATAGTAAAACACTGTTTTTAGATATAAATATGAACTTGATAGAACTAAAAATGCATGCATTGTCTAACAAAATGTCCTAGGAGTGTCATCTGATGGAGATTGTAAAAGGTTAGTGCATAATTTTAGCTGATTGTATGGTTTTGGTGAGGCATGTCTTTGAATCGACAATGCATTGCACACAGCTATTGTCAATGTACTCTCCTAACATAACCTAACTTTATGCTTTCCCCGTAAAACCTTTTTGAAATCGGTAAACGTGGTTAGATTAAGAAGATGTTTATCTTTCAAAGGCTGTAAGTTAGTTGTATGTTTGAGAAATTTGAATTTGTACATTTATTTGGTTTCAAATTTGCCGCTCTTGAAATGCACCTGCTGTTGATAGGGTGCGCCACAGGTGGCACGCTAACGTCCCAGGTAGCCTCAAGAAGTTAAACCACATCAAAATCAAATCAAATGTTAATGGTCACATGTGCCGAATACAACAGGTGTAGACCTTACCGAGAAATGTTTACTTATAAGCCCTTAACCAGCAATGCAGTTTTAAGAAAAATAAGAGTTAAGAACATATTTACGACATAAACTAAAGTTGAAAAAAAAGTAACACAATAAAATAACTATAACGAGGCTATATACAGGGGGTACCGGTACCGAGTCAATGTGCGATGGTACAGGTTAGTCGAAGTAATTGAGGTAATATGTACATGTAGGTAGAGTTTTTTTGTAACAGTATTTTTATTGGAGTTTCACAATTTTCACCCATATTAAGAGATACAACAACAAAGACAAGGCAAAAAAAACAGCACTCACTTACACATATCCGTATGTATGCACGCACGTACACACACACACACACCATTTTCCTCTCGTAGGTAGAGTTAAAGTGACTAAAAATAATAAATACAGTTGAAGTCGGAAGTTTACATACACCTTAGCCAAATACATTTAAACTCGGTTTTTCACAATTCCTGACATTTAATCCTTGTAAAACTTCCCTGTCTATGGTCAGTTAGGATCACCACTTTATTTTAAGAATGTGAAATGTCAGAATAATAGTAGAGTGATTTATTTCAGCTTTTATTTCTTTCATCATATTCCCAGTGGGTCGGAAGTTGTCACGACTTCCGCCGAAGTCGGTCCCTCTCCTTGTTCGGGCGGCATTCGGCAGTCGACGTCACTGGTCTTCTAGCCATCGCCGCTCCACCTTTCATTTTCCATTTGTTTTGTCTTGTTTTCCTGCACACCTGGTTTACATCTCCTCATAATTACTATGTGTATTTAACCCTCTGTTCCCTCCATGTGTCACGAATTATGTCGTGGTGTTGCAGAGAGGACCAAAATGCAGCAGAGTTGTGGATACTCATTCTTTTAATGGGAAAAAACGAAAAGCATCCACAGGAAAAACAAAACAATAAATGATACTCACGACTCACAACAGTGTAGCAGGCTCAATAACGCAGTGCTCACAAACAATCTCCCACAAACGACAAACACAAACACACCCTACTATATGGGACTCTCAATCAAAGGCAAATAGACAACACCTGCCTTCAATTGAGAGTCCCAACCCCAATTAACCAAACATAGACATACAACCAGCTAGATCAACATAGAAATACATAAACAAGGAACAGTGCCCAAAAACCCCCGGAATACATAAATCAAATCCCCTACAACAAACACACCACCCCGAACCACATAAACCAAATACCCTCTGCCACGTCCTGACCAAACTACAATGACAATTAACCCTTATACTGGCCAGGACGTGACACCATGTCTGTGTGGGGTATTGTTTGTTGTCAGGTTGGCACGCTTGCGGCTGGTTTGCGCCGGGTTTTGTTTTACACCCGTGCTTTGTGGCAGCTGGTACTTTGTACTTTGTTATTGTACTTTGTGCTGCCTCACTTGTTCTTTGGGCTTTTGTTTTTTGTGACGCGGTTGCGTTCTGTTCAAATATTGCCTCAGTAAAGTGCTTTGTCCACTCATCTCTGCTCTCCTGCGCCTGACTTCCATGCACCAGCTACACCCAGCATTGACAGAAGTTTACATAGACTCAATTAGTATTTGGTAGCATTGCCTTTACATTGTTTAACTTGGGTCAAACGTTTCGGGTAGCCTTCCACAAGCTTCCCACAATAAGTTGGGTGAATTTTGGCCCATTCCTCCTGACAGAGCTGGTGTAACTGTCAGGTTTGTAGGCCTCCTTGCTCACACACACTTTTTCAGTTCTGCCCACAAATCTTCTACGGGATTGAGGTCAGGGCTTTGTGATGGCCACTCCAAAACCTTGACTTTGTTGTCCTTAAGCCATTTTGCCACAACTTTGGAAGTATGCTTGGGGTCATTGTCCATTTGGAAGACCCATTTGCGACCAAGCTTTGACTTCCCGACTGATGTCTTGAGATGTTGCTTCAATATATCCA
The DNA here is from genome assembly GCF_901001165.1 of Salmo trutta. NCBI lineage: Eukaryota > Metazoa > Chordata > Actinopteri > Salmoniformes > Salmonidae > Salmo > Salmo trutta. The sequence continues at coordinate 51,321,718 of NC_042974.1, read as the reverse complement.
CATAATTTTCCTACCTCATGATGCCATCTATTTTGTGAAGTACACCAGTCCCTCCTGCAGCAAAGCACCCCCACAACATGATGCTGCCACCCCTGTGCTTCATGGTTGGGATGGTGTTCTTCGGCTTGCAATCCTCCCCCTTTTTCCTCCAAACATAACGAGGGTCATTATGGCCAAACGGTTCTATTTTTGTTTCATCAGACCAGAGGATATTTCTCCAAAAAGTACAATCTTTGTACCCATGTGCAGTTGCAAACCGTAGCCTGGCTTTTTTATGGCGGTTTTGGAGCAGTGGCTTCTTCCTTGCTGAGCGGCCTTTCAGGTTGTCGATATAGGACTCGTTGTACTGTGGATATAGATACTTTTGTACCTGTTTCCTCCAGCATCTTCACAAGGTCCTTTGCTGTTGTTCTGGGATTGATTTGCACTTTTCGCACCAAAGTATGTTCATCTCTAGGAGACAGAATGCGTCTCCTTCCTGAGCGGTATGACGGCTGCGTGGTCCCATGGTGTTTATACTTGCGTACTATTGTTTGTACAGATGAACGTGGTACCTTCAGGCGTTTGGAAATTGCTCTCAAGAATGAACCAGACTTGTGGAGGTCTACAATTTTTTTTCTGAGGTCTTGGCTGATTTCTTTTGATTTTCCCATGATGTCAAGCAAAGAGGCACTGAGTTTGAAGGTAGGCCTTGAAATACATCCACAGGTACACCTCCAATTGACTCAAATGATGTCAATTAGCCTATCAGAAGCCATGACATAATTTTCTGGAATTCTCCAAGCTGTTTAAAGGCACAGTCAACTTAGTGTATGTAAACTTCTGACCCACTGGAATTGTGACACAGTGAATTATACGTGAAATAATCTGTCTGTAAACAATTGTTTGAAAAATGACTTGTGTCATGCACAAAGTAGATGTCCTAACCGACTTGCCAAAGCTATAGTTTGTTAACAAGAAATGTATGGAGTGGTTGAAAAACAAGTTTTAAAACACTCCAACCTAAGTGTATGTAAACTTCCAACTTCAATTGTAAATAAAACCGGAGGGGGGGGTCAGTGCAAATTTTCCAGGTAGCCATTTTATTAACTCTTCAGCAGTCTTATGGCTTGCGAGTAGGTGCTTTAAGGAGACCACTTTTGAAGTCTTTTCATCTCTACCAGAAGGTTATTATTAGCATAATCGAAAATAAACCTTGCTAGAGTTGCTAATTCTAGTCAGGTTGCAGCAGTCTATTTTTTTCACCCCTGGTCTGCAACCTGATTAGCTGAACACGATATGCAACAACCCGGACTTGCATTAGCTACTCTAGCATGGTGGTTGAAAATTGTTTCAATTTGCCTTCTAGTCATTAAATTGACTTATGGAGGGAAATGACTGAATGGAGAATGTTTAATGTACAAACCGGTCCACAGGGGATACAAGTGTATAGCCGGCTGCATGCATTCCCTTTGGATGGTAAGATGAAACAACTCGAAGTCTGAACATCCTCTCGCTCTCTCTTTTCTCTGCTCTTCTTTTCTCTCTTCTCTTTCTCCAATTAATGTCAACTCTCTTACTGACACCTACCCATAAGCCCCCTCTCTTTCAATATACTGTAACCAGCATCTTCACCCACTGAGCACCGACAGACACTGGACGTCCATGGATGTTGAAAAGTAGTTGAAATTGGTTCAGTCCGCCCTGGCCTTGATTTCAACGTCCAAAGATTGTTTTTTGGTCTGGTCCGGAAGCTGCCTTGAAATCAACGTCCACAGACGTCTGGACCGGCCTTAATTTAGCCCAAACATAGACATCCATTATTGTTTTTTTGGTTATTGAGATATGTAGCCGGCCGTGACCGGGAGACCCATGAGGTCTGCGCACAATTGGCCCAGAATCGTCCGGGTTAGGGGAGGGTTTGGCTGGCTGGGATGTCCTTGTCCCATGGGGCTCTAGCAGCTCCTTGTGGCTGCCGGGCACATGCACTTCGGTTGCCAGCTGTACGGTGTTTCCTCCGACACATTGGTGTGGCTGGCTTCCGGATTAATCGAGCAGTGTGTCAAGAAGCAGTGCGGCTTGGCTAGTCGTGTTTCGGAGGACACATGGCTCTTGACCTTCGCCTCTACCGAGTTCGTACGGGAGTTGCAGCGATGGGACAAGACTTTAACTACCAATTAGATATCACGAAAAAGGGGTAAAAAAAAGAAGAATAATATGCAAAAAAGGATATTGCATAGTTATAACTTTCTGTACTTATTTAGGATACATCACCATGAAGAGAATGACAATCCTATCAATAATTATGCATTCACTTACTGTATTTCAATAACGAAAACAAAAAAATCATATCATAGCTGACAATTTCTTTCGGCAGACATATTTGAATCTTAGGAGTAGAGTTTTGGGAAAACGTGGTCACATAAAAAACAGCGGGAGAATTCACCAAAATTCTGTTACCAAACTTTGCATCTGCACAGTTCTTCCAGTAAATGTGTTTTTGTAAAATTGTCACTGTAAATTCTTAAAAGTAGTGCTTGTGGCGTAGAGTTGTATGGTTTGTTGAACTTTGAAAATCAATGATTTTTGTTTGGCATACATTTTAAGGGAAAAATCTGAGTCTACCGTGGATTTGCCCCAAATAGATATTCTAGATACGTCTTATGATAGGATACAGCAGCGTTTCCCAAACTCTGTCCTCGAGACACAAGGGGTGCACGTTTTGGTTTTTGCCCTAGCACTACACTGCCGATTCAAATAATCAACTAATCATCAAGCTTTGGTAATTTGAATCAGCTGTGTAGTGTTAAGGCAAAAACCAAAACGTGCACCGCTTGGGGTCTCGAAGACAGAGTTTAGTTAAATCCTGGGATACAGGGACAATCAATATTCAGAATTGACATCAATGTATAACCTAAAGTCAGATTAGTTCTTATCTGAAGTCCCCATGCAGATGTTATAGCAAACTCTTGGTTTTAACCCAGTTTTGTCTGGGTGGTAGTGGCCCTAGTACTATGACATGATATCTTTCTGTGAGATAAAAACCAGACAGCACTGTTTCACCAGGCTTGTTTACAGATACACTTAGGAAAAACAACCCTATTACAACAGACAGACAAACTATAATAACCAGGACAAGTCCAAACAAGAGTCTGGTAGACAGGTGAACTCTCCTTGAACTCTCTCTCTCTTTGTTCTCTTTGTTCTCTTTCTTTCTTTCAATTTTTCTCTTTCTATCTTTCACTATTTCTCTTTCTTTCTTTCACTTTTTCTCTTTCTATCTTTTCTGGTACTGATGGAGTTATTGTGCTGGAACAAAGCCTGTGCTGCTTGCCTGCAACCATACACAGAGACATGCAGAGGACAATGAGAGGACAATATCTGTGTCTCAAATGGCACCCTATTCCCTATATACCGTGCATTGGGAAAGTATTCAGACCCCTTCACCTTTTCCACATTTTGTTACGTTACAGCCTTATTCTAAAATGGATTAAAATAGTTTTTCCCCCTCATCAATCTACACACAATATCGCATAATGACAAAGCAAAAAACAGGTTTTTAGATATTTTTGCAACCCCCCCCCCCCCCCCCCCCCCCGGAAATATTACATTTGCATAAGTTTTCAGACCCTTTACTCAGTACTTTGTTGAAGCACATATGGCAGCGATTACAGCCTCGAGTCTTCTTGGGTATGACGCTACAAGCTTGGCACACCTGTATTTGGGGAGTTTCTCCCATTGTCCTCTGCTGATCCTCTCAAGCTCTGTCAGGTTGGATGGGGAGCGTTACTGCACAGGTCTCTCCAGAGATGTTCAATCGGGTTCAAGTCCGGGCTCTGCCTGGGCCACTCAAGGACATTCAGAGACTTATCCCAAAGCCACTCCTGCGTTGTCTTGGCTGTGTGCTTAGGGTCGTTGTCTTGTTAGACTGGGGCTAAGGTTCATCTTCCAAGGTCCTGAGCGATCTGGAGCAGGTTTTCATCAAGAATCTCTCTCCACTTTGTGCCGTTCATCTTTCCCTTGATCCTGTCTAGTCTCCTAATCCCTGCCGCTGAAAAACTTCCCCACAGCATGACGCTGCCACCACCATGCTTCACTGTAGGGATGGTATTGGCCAGGTGATGAGCGGTGCCTGGTTTCTTCCAGAAGTGACGCTTGGCATTCAGGCCAAAGAGTTCAATCTTGGTTTCATCAGACCAGAGAATCTTGTTTCTCATGATCTGAGAGTCCTTTAGGTGCCTTTTGGCAAACTCCAAGCAGGCTGTCATGCCTTTTACTGAGGAGTGGCTTCTGTCTGGCCACTCTACCATAAAGGCCTGATTGGTGGAGTGCTGCGGAACTCTGGAGCTCTGTCAGAGTGACCATCGGGATCTTGGTCACCTTGCCCAAGGCCCTTCTCGCTCGATTGCTTAGTTTGTCTGGGGGGCCAGCTCAATGAAGAGTCTTGGTGGTTCCAAACTTCTTCCATTTAAAGATAATGGAGGCCCCTGTGTTCTTGGGGACCTTTGATGCTGCAGAATTGTTTTGGTACCCTTCCCCAGATCAGTGCCTTGACACAATCCTGTCTCGGAGCTCTACGGACAAGTCCTTCGACCTCATGGCTTGGTTTTTACTCTGACATGCACTGTCAATTGTGGGACTTTATTTAGACAGATGTGTGCCTTTCCAAATCATGGCAAATCAATTGAATTTACCACAAGTGGACTCTAATCAAGTTGTAGAAACATCTCAAGGATGATCAATGGAAACAGAATGCACCTGAGCTCAATTTTGAATCTCATAGCAAAGTTTCTGAATACTTATATACAGTTGAAGTCGGAAGTTTACATACACCTTAGCCAAATACATTTAAACTCAGTTTTTCACAATTCCTGACATTTAATCCAAGTAATAGTTCCCTGTCTTAGGTCAGTTAGATCACCACTTTATTTTAAGATTGTGAAATGTCAGAATAATAGTAGAGAATTATTTATTTCAGCTTTTATTTCTTTCATCACATTCCCAGTGAGTCAGAAGTTTACATACACTCAATTAGTATTTGGTAGCATTGCCTTTAAATTGTTTAACTTGGGTCAAACATTTCGGGTAGCCTTCCACAAGCTTCCCACAATAAGTTGGGTGAATTTTGGCCAATTCCTCCTGACAGAGCTGGTGTAACTGAGTCAGGTTTGTAGGCCTCTTTGCTCGCACACACCTTTTCAGTTCTGCCCACAAATTGTCTATAGGATTGTGGTCAAGGCTTTGTGATGGCCACTCCAATACCTTGACTTTGTTGTCCTTGAGCCATTTTGCCACAACTTTGGAAGTATGCTTGGAGTCATTGTCCATTTGGAAGACCCATTCGTGACCAAGCTTTATCTTCCTGACTGATGTCTTGAGATGTTGCTTCAATATATCCACATCATTTTCCTCCCTCATGTTGCCATCTATTTTGTGAAGTGCAGCACCAGTCCCTCCTGCAGCACTTCACCCCCACAACATGATGCTGCCAACCCTGTGCTTCACAGTTGGGATGGTGTTCTTCGGCTTGCAAGCCTCCCCCTTATTCCTCCAAACATAACGATGGTCATTATGGCCAAACAGTTCTATTTTTGTTTCATCAGACCAGAGGACATTTCTCCAAGAAGTACGATCTTTGTACCCATGTGCAGTTGTGAACTGTAGTCTGGCTTTTTTTATGGCGGTTTTGGAACAGTGGCTTCTTCCTTGCTGAGCGACCTTTCAGGTTATGTCGATATAGGACTCGTTGTACTGTGGATATAGATACTTTTGTACCTGTTTCCTCCAGCATCTTCACAAGGTCCTTTGCTGTTGTTCTGGGATTGATTTGCACTTTTCACACCAAAGTATGTTCATCTCTAGGAGACAGAATGCGTCTCCTTCCTGAGCGGTATGACGGCTGCGTGGTCCCATGGTGTTTATACTTGCGTACTATTGTTTGTACAGATGAACGTGGTACCTTCAGGCATTTGGAAATTGCTCCCAAGGATGAACCAGACTTGTGGAGGTCTACAATTTTGTTTCTGAGGTCTTGGCTAATTTCTTTAGATTTTCCCATGATGTCATGCATAGAGACACTGAGTTTGAAGGTAGGCCTTGAAATACATCCACAGGTACACCTCCAATTGACTCAAATTATGTCAATTAGCCTATCAGGAGCTTCTGAAGCCGTGACATCATTTTCTGGAATTTTCCAAGCTCTTTAAAGGCACAGTCAACTTAGTGTATGTGAACTTCTGACCCCCTGGAATTGTGACACAGTGAAATAATCTGTCTGTAAACAATTGTTGGAAAAATGACTTGTGTCATGCACAAAGTAGATGTCCTAACCGACTTACAATAAACTATAGTTTGTTAACAAGAAGTTTGTGGAGTGGTTGAAAAACGAGTTTTAATGACTCCAACGTAAGTGTATGTAAACTGGGAAGCCAAAATGTTTCCAATCTGGAGATTTAAACAATACTGGAGGATCCTCCAAATCGACCGCACCACTCGCCATCGAACAGAACTATACTGAACAAAAATACAAACGCAACATGCAACAATTTCAAAGGTTTTACTGAGTTACAGTTCATATAAGGAAATCAGTCAATGGAAATAAATTCATTAGACCCTTTCAATGGTAATGACGGATCTATAACTTACATTTATTTCTATGTTAATTTGGTCGGGTGCCCAAAAAGTTACATATTGCAGCTTTAAGAGTAATATGTATTTTAAACAGAAATACAATCTCCGACTTCAACTGTAAAATTGTATTTCTTTTTAAAATGTTTAATAAATTGGCAAACATTTATAAAAATCGTGCTTTGTGATTATTGAATATTAAGTGTAGTTTGAGGGGATTAAAAAACAAAAAAAAACATTTTAGAACTGTAACGTAAAAAATGTTGACAAACTGAAGGAGTCTGAATTCTCCGAATGCACTGTTGTGCATGACGTTTGACCAGAGCCCAGGGTACACTACAAGTAGTACACTATATAGGGAATAGGGTGCTATTTGGGACGAATCCAATGAAAATGAAAGAATAATAAAATCATTATAAGATGTAGCTTGTGTACAAGAGTGTATTGTGTATCCTTGTCCACACGATAATCTGCATTTGTCCAAGCATGTTCTAACATGATGATCACTGGAAAAAACACAATGTACTCTCCTTCAACTATTCTTATTGTTGGGATACTAGAGGTCTATGTTTCCATTCGTTCCCCTTGACCTGATGGTGACACGCAGGCTGCCAATCATGGCGATCGATCAGACTCAGAACAACCAGTCCCAGACAGACGGAGGACTCTATCCTAATAATGACTCTAGCTAATCAATGGAGCATAATGAGGCAGAATGGCAATTAGTAAATTGTCAAACTTGCATGGCCTATCTCTCTCCTTCTCCTTGTTTATCTTCCCCTTCTCAGTTTCTCTCTCTCTCTCTTTTATTTCCCTCTCTTTCCCCCTCTCTCTCTCCTGCTATAATAAATATAGGCTAGTAGTTAACTTCACCTATAAATCATATGTTGTATTATTCATTGCAGTCTTAAATCATTGCCGATCACCTGCTTAATCTCTACAGGCCTAAGCACAGCCAGTAAAAACATCACTACTCCCTCTGGACCAATACATATTACTCTGCAATATGTAACTTTTTGGGCACCCGACCAAATTAACATAGAAATAAATGTAAGTTATAGATCCGTCATTCCCATTGAAAGGGTCTAATGAATTTATTTCCATTGACTGATTTCCTTAAATGAACTGTAACTCAGTAAAACCTTTGAAATTGTTGCATGTTGCGTTTGTATTTTTGTTCAGTATAGTTCTGTTCGATGGCGAGTGGTGCGGTCGATTGGAGGATCCTCCAGTATTGTTTTAAATCTCCAGATTGGAAACATTTTGGCTTCCCAGTAGATTACAACGACGATGGGCAGAGAGTTGTGGATAAAACATTAAGTCGCCACGCTCAACGAGAATAGCCTATGCAGCTTCCAACACCCGAAATATGTTGATACATTTACGCCGACATCACCTCGGTATAACTGGAGCAAGACTGAAACGCAAATAAACAACAACACAACATGGTCTCTCCTTGGCAGCTGATTCTGATTAAATTACAAGAGTGATTTGTAGGCTATGTTTGTGTTTTTTACTGTCTTTGGTTTATAGCTGCGGATATTCACCCATTCTCACTTTCTCTGTGGTTGAGAATAGGGCATTTCAACACCTCGTGAAGGTGCTCGAGCCACGTTGTTATGATTTCGGCAAATGGGTAGTACAGCAAACCAAAGCCGAAGCTTTCAATGTATTGTGTGTGTGTGTGTGTGTGTGTGTGTGTGTGTGTGTGTGTGTGTGTGTGTGTGTGTGTGTGTGTGTGTGTGTGCGCGTTTGTTAAGGTTAGGCTACTGAATGATCAAGACTTTGATAAACAATTGATAAAGGACACGTTCTCAATAGAAGCTCATTGTCTCTGGGAGCAGATATTAGACTTGTGTCTCTCTGATTAAAGGCTCCTGTATTTGAAATATCTCTTCTGCCTTCCAAGTGTTCTTCCCGTGGCAGGCCTCTGTTGCTTTCTGGTGTGTGTTTGCGCTTACAAGTCTGAACGTTGCAAAGTGTTCCTCTCTGTCTCTGTGGTGTTAATAGGTCTCTGTCAGTAAAGTCCAGCTGCATCAACAGATCCTCTTCCCCCTACTAGGACTTTCTCTGTTTATACTGACACCATAACAATAACAAGCACACTCACTGGCCTGCCCCTTTTTCCATACACACACATTTTTATATTTACATTTTAGTCATTTACCAGATGCTCTTATCCAGAGCAACTTTCAGTAGTGAGTGCATGCATTTTCATACTGGTCCCCGTGGGAATCAAACCCACAACCCTGGCATTGCAAGCACCGTGCTCTACCAACCAAGCTACACCATGTGCAGGTAAAAGACACGAGGGCTCCGTCTCAAATGGCACCCTTTTACCAGTGCACTGCCTTTTGAGCAGAGCCGAGTCCCTGGTCAAAAGTAGTGCACTATAAAAGGGAATAGGGTGCAATTTGGGGCGCTGACAAGGTAGACGAAGAGCTAGCTCCAGAATCTGCACCAGTTTATCGGACATGTCTCTCCTCAGTGACACTGACACGCCTTACTAAGGCGTTTAAGAGCCACTGCTAGAACAGTCAACAGTTGTGTGTTTTTTATGGGAAATATCTACGTCCCAAATGGCACCCTATCCCTATGGGTCCTGGTCAGAAGTAGTGCACTAGGTAATAGGGTGCCATTTGGGATGCGGCCTGAGCTCATGTAGCGCTGAAACAGGAGCAGTTAAATGATGATCTAGACTTGGCGAAACCTTTACATGTTCATTAAATGGCACTCCTGTTATAGTGTTACATCGATCTGCTCTGGACTAGAATGAGACAGATTGAGATGATCTTGTTATATAAAAGAGACAAGTAAGGAAATCACAGTGGCCATGTCTGAAATCTGGCTTGCCTACTACTTAAACTGTTTACTGTACTGTTAAGAATGTACTAGTCCTGTGTAGCTTGGTTGGTAGAGCATGGTGCTTGCAATGCCAGGGTTGTGGGTTTGATTCCCGTGGTGGACCAGTATGGAAATGTATGCACTCACTACTGCAAATGGCTCTGGATAAGAGCATCTGATCAAATGTAAATAAAATGTGCTGTTTTGTGAAAATGAACTTAGTAAGAAACAAATAACAGCATGTCAGGCTCATCCTACTGAGAATGTGTCATGCCATAGCGTTGATTCCCAACGTTTGTTCATTTTGGTACAGCTGTTGTCAGACACATGTAGCTCTCGAAATATGATTCTCTTCCTTAATAGTGTGCAGCAAATTTACTAAATGAAAAGCCAAAATGAGTATGACATCCTGGCATATAAAGCATACTCAATTGTTTTTAATTTCATAAACTTTATAAAAAAAAATGTTTTGGCTTACCCAAAATGCCTACTATTTAGAATGCAAGTACGAGTATTCAGACACGGCCAGTAATAGAATCAATGATTCTATTTCTACAGAGGAAATGCATGTGAGCCAACTGTTCTAATCGTTTTATTCAGTTCCATTCAGTAGGAGTTCTGTTTGGCTCACAGATATATCCTACTTCTGGAATAATCTAGTTTCCAGATTCCCAGTCAACAGAGTTGATTCATGACGTAACTATTTTATCCTGGTTTGCCTGGTTCTTAGTTTTGGAGCGCCTGTGTAGCACTGAAAAGGTTTTGGGATACTAGAGGTCTATGTTTTCATTGGTCCCCCTTGACCATGGTGACACTCAGGCTGCCAATCATGGCGATCGATCAGACTCAGAACAACCAGTCCCAGACAGACGGAGGACTCTATCCTAATAATGACTCTAGCTAATCAATGGAGGATAATGAGGCAGAATGGCAATTAGGCCATGCAAGTTTGACAATTTACTATCTGTCTCCTTCTCATTCTCCTTGTTTATCTTCCCCTTCTCTCTGTCTGTCTGTCTGTCTGTCTGTCTGTCTGTCTGTCTGTCTGTCTGTCTGTCTGTCTGTCTGTCTGTCTGTCTGTCTGTCTGTCTGTCTGTCTGTCTGGCTGGCTGGCTGGCTGGCTGGCTGGCTGGCTGGCTGGCTGGCTGGCTGTCTGGCTGGCTGGCTGGCTGGCTCTGCATCTCTCTCTCTCTGCATCTCTCTCTCTCTGCATCTCTCTCTCTCTGCATCTCTCTCTCTGCATCTCTCTCTCTCTGCATCTCTCTCTCTCTCTGCATCTCTCTCTCTCTGCATCTCTCTCTCTCTCTCTGCATCTCTCTCTCTCTCTCTGCATCTCTCTCTCTCTCTCTGCATCTCTCTCTCTCTCTCTGCATCTCTCTCTCTCTCTCTCTGCATCTCTCTCTCTCTCTCTCTCCTGCATCTCTCTCTCTCTCTCTCTCTCTGCATCTCTCTCTCTCTCTCTGCATCTCTCTCTCTCTCTCTCTGCATCTCTCTCTCTCTCTCTCTCTCTCTCTCTCTCTGCATCTCTCTTTCTGCATCTCTCTCTCTCTCTGCATCTCTCTCTCTCTCTGCATCTCTATCTCTCTCTCTCTCTCTGCATCTCTCTCTCTCTCTCTGCATCTCCTCCCCCCACTCTCTCTGCTCCCGTCCTTCAATATCCTTATGGAAAGGACAATGTATTGTTCCAATAGAATGTCTGCCTGTATATTGTGTTAGGCTAACTTCTATCCCTTGGTTGAGACATAGCTAGTGCTTTGGTAGCTACACTATATATACACCCCTTCAAATTAGTGGATTCAGCTATTTCAGCCATACCCATTGCTGACAGGTGTATAAAATCGAGCACACAGCCATGCAATCTCCATAAGTACATTGGGAGTAGAATGTCCTTACTGAAGAGCACAGTGACTTTCAACACACGCACACACACACACTCAGTGACTTTCAACGAAGTGGTAGGCCACACAAGCTCACAGAACGGGACCGCCGAGTGCTGAAGCACGTAGTGTGTAAAAAATCTTCTGTCATCGGTTGCAACACTCACTACCGAGTTCCAAACTGCCTCTGGAAGCAACGTTAGCACAATAACTGTTTATCGGGAGCTTCATGAAATGGGTTTCCATGGCCGAACAGCCGCACACAAGCCTAAGATCACCATGCGCAATGCCAAGCGTCGGCTGGGGAGGTGTAAAGCTTGCTGCCATTGGACTCTAGAGCAGTGGAAACGTGTTCTCTGGAGTGATGAATCACGCTTCACCATCTGGCAGTCCAACGGACAAATCTGTGTTTGGCTGATGTCAGGAGAACGCTACCTGCCCCAATGCATAGTGCCAACTGTAACATTCGGTGGAATAATGCTCTGGGGATGTTTTTCATGGTTCGGGCTAGGCCCCTTGTAGTTCCAGTGAAGGGAAATCTTAATGCCACAGCATACAATGACATTCTAGACAATTCTGTGCTTCCAACTTTGTGGCAACAGTTTGGGGAAGGCCCTTTCCTGTTTCAGCATGACAATGCCCCCGTGGACAAAGCGAGGTCCATATAGAAATGGTTTGTCAAGATCGGTGTGGAAGAACTTGACTGGCCTGCACAGAGCCCTGACATCAATTCCATCGAACACCTTTAGGATGAATTGGAACACTGACTGCGAGTCAGGCATAATCGCCCAACATCAGTGCCCGACCTCACTAATGCTCTTGTGGCTGAATGGAAGCAAGTCCCCGCAGCAATGTTCTAACATCTAGTGGAAAGCCTTCCCAGAAGAGTAGAGGCTGTTATAGCAGCAAAGGGGGTAGAAACTCCATATTAATGACCATGATTTTGGAATGAGATGTTCGACGAGCAGGTGTCCACATACTTTTGGCCGTGTAGTGTATAATTGTCCCCCTCTTGGTAGGCAGTGAACTGGCACTGCAACTCTTCTGTACAAGGCTTAGGCTACAGTATAATCACATTGCCAGAGAGCCACAGGGATTTTGTGACTTCTCCAGGCTTCCAGCCAGCCCTGAGACTCAGTCTGCCCACAGTCATGCCAGCCAGCTCAGCACCACTTAGTGCTATCACCTGCTCTGGCGTTTGGCTGGCACTGCCTGGCTGTGTCCTTATATAGGCTGTATGCTACTGTATATAGGCTAGCTACGTGTAGCATTTTAGGTTAGCTACAGTGCATGCAAGGACATAGCCTATTCTCATAAGTAAGGACAACGTCGTCTTAGCTGCTTTGCCTGGCTGAATTCTGAATTTTCTGATCTTCTTGTTAGTGTCTGACCTTCAGTTTCGTTTAGGCTGAAAGTTCTTCATTAATTCACTCAAAGGAGAAGGTATCCTCTTGCTACCTCATAATCCAATCAAGGTGGTTGAGTTGAAGAAATTGAATCTGCAAGAGATATGCAGCAAGCCTGAAGGACGGACCACGTTGTTAGAGCGGCTCAGAACACTTCTTAGACCCTGAGATCTTACAGGTGCTACATCATCTTTTACATGGACTCTTTAGCCATATCTGGATCGGCATATGGCTAAGAGTCTGTATCAGGCTGATATTCAGCTACAGCTGCTCTTGGAGAAGGTTCTTATAGAACAGGGGTTCCCAACCTTTCTCCGCATCGCAGACTGGAGCAGATCCAGAAACAGTTTTGCGAACCGGAGAACACCCATCAATCTAGCTTTAGGAAGCTGGACAGATTCTTGAGGGCTGGTTGGAAAGTGTTTCATCTTTTAGTAGGCTAATCGGTGAAGTTCGATTGATTTGTTAGTCATGTCAATATTAGGAAGGTGTTCCTAATGTTTGGCATTCTCTGTGTAGAAAGGGCTCTGTCGTTTCTGCTTTTGTGGTTTTTCTCTTCCTTAAAACAGCAGAAACCGGAATGGATGTCTGTGTGGTTTACTATGTGGCCAAAGAAAGCCATCCAGTCTATTTTCTCAAACCGTGTGTGTGTGTGTGTGTGTGTGTGTGTGTGTGTGTGTTGGAGCATATGTTTCTTTAGCAAAACCGCCATAATAGAGTCTCAGATTCTTAGTGTGAATGGAGACGACGTTAGACATGAAAACAAGGAATTGGAGAGAACCTACAGAGGCCATATCGAGGCCATACATCCAGGCAGCCCTTCTGTTGTGTACTGTTATTGACCCTGACAGGGCAGCTCAGACATACCCTTAAGGCAAAGAAAAGGGCAAAGGTCAACTGTCTGAGGGCTGCCTGTCTACTTCAGCTGCAGAGCAACAGTTGGGTGCTTCAGTGCTAAAACACGTTTCTGTAGCTAGGCTATCCAGTTTGCCTTGCGCTGTGCCCAAATGGCACCCTATTCCCAATAGTGCACTAGTTTTGGTCAAAAGTTGTGCACTATATAGGGAATAGGGTGCCATTTGGGATGTACCCTTGGTTATTTTTTTGTCTACCCACCTGACAGAGAATGCTGTAGGTCTGAATAGAGAGATGAATGGATAAGAGAGGGATACTTCCGTTTCTTTCCAATGGGTTTTTCCACTCTCTTTCTGCTCTCTGTCAATGTGCCACGATGTTTCAAAGAGTTCTGTTTAAAGATCAAAGTACAGACATATATTTTGTCCAGCTCTGAACACATTTACACCTGTCGTTGTGTATTAAAAACCACAAGGAAGATGATGACAATGATGTATTATAGGCTAGTCTACTAGAATAGTGTAGGGACATAATATGCTTGTTAACATTTTCTGCAACATGTGTTATGACTAGGGCCAATCGTTTTTGCTGACCACGTATTCTGGCAAAGGAAAAACTCCCTAGTTGAGAAACACCCAGTCACTGTAGCCCTATGCAAATTATTTTCTATGATTTCTTTCAATGTGTGGTTGTAGACATGAATAGCATCTCTATGGCTAGTCTCTAGGCTACAGTACTCCTTGCAGGGGCCCCAGTGGTCTGACTGTTTGTGGTGCCCAGTGCTTTTGTGTGTGTGTGGGTGTTAGTAATGTGCTATGCCGTGTTTACAGCCAGGCATTTGCATGGAGAGAAACCAGTGATCTTTCTGCTGCGCCAACATAAAGACTGTGGGTTATACGCACGCACCAACACACACACACACACACACGCACCAACACACACGCACCAACACACACACACACACACACACACACACACACACACACACACACTAGGCTTGGGCGGTATCCAGAGTATCATACCTTAAAACCGACATTGTGCCTTGCCGGGATATTCTGTAATGCCGGCACTGAACACAAGGGGGCGCTACTTTCGAACCCCACTGAGCCTCTGTAATCCCATAGCAAATGCTAGTTAAATGCTAATGAGCGCTTTGCAAACATTTTATACAGTCTCTGCGATAAACTATTTGCAGGACAGACATCTCAGCTCATAAAGTTATACAAGAAACTCAAAAAGCTACTCACAGTTTGTTTGCACAACACAAATGTTAGATCCAGGAGGGGATTCTCTTCTGTTACCAAGAGAAGCTTTATTTTTGCAAGAAGCTAACCACTTAGCTAGATAACTAGCTACTAAATTAGCAAACAAAATGCACAATTGCGGAGCATTTAGTACATTTTTGACAGTTAATTTAATATATATATATAAGATATCTAGCTGGCAAACATTGAGTTATGACTAACATACTGTAACTAGATCATCTGGCGTGTGCTGCACAACAGTGAGTGAGTCACAAGGCTCCGGGTCTCTCGTCTTTGTGTGCTTGTAATCAAACACCATGTGACTGGGGACTACCGGTAAGCTTCATAATGAAAAATAATATGACAGGCGTAATGAACAACTCAATCTGCTTTATCTCCTAACGTATTGCACAAGTTGACTGCAGGAATTTAAAAAGTAGCTACGGAGAAAAAAACGTTCAACGTTATTGAAAAACAATCCTGTGGCTATTTCCAAATCTCTAGGTATACGGTATAAAGGTTATACCGCCCACGTCTGACACACACTCAGCCTTTTAGGTGAGGTGATTGAAGGCCAATCACGCTTGCCTGGGTTACATTTCACTGTCTTGTTATGCGCTACTGTTTGGGGTGCCATCTCTATTGCCCTGTTGTAGACAGTAAGTTATGAATTCAACAGACCTTTTTGATGTTGGATTTCTATTGCTAGTATGTGGGGGCATCTCTGTGTGTGTGTGTGTGTGTGTGTGTGTGTGTGTCTGTCTGAACCCCCTAGTGTTAAACACACCTGGAGGCCATGGTAAAAGAGTGGTTTTGTTGGCAGGGTTTTGCGTTACAGATTATGATATTGGTTGTGTGGTATGTGGGGCATTATAGGGGGAGAGACGGACAGACACACACAGTCTGTCCACATGCAGTAATGTACTGTACTGTGATGTCAGCCACAGTCCACCAACTTTTATTGAGAGGGAAGCAATTGTTTTCAGAGAATGAAGAGAGGGAGTGGATGGAGGGATGAAGAGAAAGAGAGGGGTTGACAGAACACAAGATAGTCATTGATAAAGGGAGGGAATGTGTGTGTGTGAGAGAGAGAGAGAGAGATGAATAGAGGGAGAGAGAAGGAGGTGGTGGTGGAGAGAGAGAGAGAGAGATCAGGAGAGAGAGAGAGAGTAGGAGGTGGTGGTAGAGAGAGAGGGATCAGGAGAGAGAGAGAGAGAGAGAGAGAGAGAGAGAGAGAGTGTAGGAGGTGGTGGTGGGTGTACTATGTCTGGAATGTTAGCACATGTTTGAACTAGAACTCTAAAGGCTCTGTTTGTCCTCTCACTGTCATCAGTTCAGGCCCCACTTGGCAAGCTGCCCAGTGTGTGTGTCTGTGTCTGTCAGGGTTGAGGTTCTTTCGGAATTTAATTCAATTCAAACCATACATTTGAATTGAATTTCAATTGACTACACCCCACAGGAAGCAGAATTTGAATCGAAGTAAATCAAATGTATTCAAAGCGATCCAAATCAATTCAACTGAGACATGAAACTTTTATCAAAAGGATCTGCCACTAATTAATGAATAGAATACTATTACCATTTCAAATATTAGTTTGATTATAACTCAGATGTCAAACAGTTTTTTTTATTGTCATGAGATGTTAGATTGTTCCCTTTCATACTGTAGTGTTTGATCTAATGCATACTGGGGAGAAAGAAATCTGATATTTAAAACATTAAAGGAGTAGTTCACTATTAAATAACTTGATGTTAGATGCTTCCTCGCCCTAAAAGTAGTCTATGTGCCGGATGAAACTGTATTCGATGGTTCAGTTTTCTTTAAACAGCCATTACAAACTCCAGCTAACTTTAGCTGCCGCTAGCTTAAAATCTATTGTAGTGGGGCACGTGAGCATGATTTTAAAAAAGTATGTCTAAATCACCAGAAATCCACTCCATTTTTTTAATGTTTCTTAAAGGTGATTTGGCCATTTTAAAACAAAACATTCTCACATACCCCATCAGTTCCATAGATTATTAGCTAGCAGTGACTAAAGTTAGCTGAAGTTCGTAATGGCTGTTTTTTAAAAATGAACCATGGATTACAGTTTCTCCTGGCCCATAAACTACTTTAAGGGTGAGGCACCATCTAACATCATTTTGCAAAATAGTGAACTATTCGTTTATGAATCATGAATTATTATACACAACCCACAACATGTTTTTAGAATATTTCCAGACCACTTTGTAATTATTTAAAATAGTTTTAGGAGAAAGTTTTAAACCATATGATGTGTACAGTGGTGGAAAAAGTACCCAATTGTCATACTTGAGTAAAAGTAAAGATACCTTAATAGAAAATGGCTCAAGAAAATGTGAAAGTCACACAGTAAATTACCACTTGAGTTAAAGTCTAAAAGTATTTGGTTTTAAATATACTTATGTATCAAAAGTAAAAGTATGAATACTTAAAAATTCCTTATATTTAGTAAACCAGACTAGAGGTCGACCGATTATAATTAGGGCTGATTTCAAGTTTTCATAACAATCGTTAATCATCATTTTTGGACACCGATTATGGCCAATTACATTGCACTCCACGAGGAGACTGCACAGCAGGCTGACCACCTGTTACGCGAGTGCAGCAAGGAACCAAGGTAAGTTGCTAGCTAGCATTAAACTTATCTTATAAAAAACAATCAATCTTCACATAATCACTAGTTAACTACACATGGTTGATGATATTACTAGGTTAACTAGCTTGTTCTGCATTGCATATAATCAGTGTGGTGCCTGTAAATGTATCATCTAATCACACCCTACTTCGCCAAACGGGGGATGATTTAACAAAAACGCATTTGTGAAAAAAGCACAATCATTGCACGAATGTGCCTAACCATAAACATCAATGCCTTTCTTAAAATCAATACACATAAGTATATTTTTTTAAACCTGCATATTTAGTTAAAAGAGATTCATGTTAGCAGGCAATATTAACTAGGGAAATTGTGTCACTTCTCTTGCCTGCATTGCACGCAGAGTTAGGGTATATGCAAAGGTTTGGGCCGCCTGGCTCATTGCGAACTAATTTGCCAGAATTTGACATAATTATGACATATCATTGAAGGTTGTGCAATGTAACAGCAATAGTTAGACTTATGGATGCCACCCGTTCGATAAAATATGGAACGGTTCCGTATTTCACTGAAAGAATAAACGTTTTATTTCCGAAATGATTGTTTCCAGATTTGACCATATTAATGACCAACGGTTCGTCTTTCTGTGTTTATTATATTATAATTAAGTCTATGATTTGATAGAGCAGTCTGGTAGGCGGCAGCGGGCTCGTAAGCATTCATTCAAACAGCACTTTACTGAGTTTGCCAGCAGCTCTTAGCAATGCTTGATCACAGCTCTGTTTATGACTTCAATCTTATCGACTCCTGAGATTAGGCTGGCAATACTAAAGTGCCTATTAGAACATCCAATAGTCAAAGGTATATGAAATACAAATGGTATAGAGAGAAATAGTCGACGCGTCATAATTCCTATAATAACTACAACCTAAAACTTAACTGGGAATATTGAAGAACTGGGAATATTGAACCTACCAGCTTTCATATGTTCTCATGTTCTGAGCAAGGAACTTTACATGGCACATATTGCACTTTTACTTTCTTCTCTAACACTGTGTTTTTGCATTATTTAAACCAAATTGAGCATGTTTCATTATTTATTTGAGACTAAATAGATTTTATTTATGCATTATATTAAGTTAAAATAAAAGTGTTCATTCAGTATTGTTGTTATTGTCATTATTACAAATATATACAGTTGAAGTCGGAAGTTTACATACACTTAGGTTGGAGTCATTAAAACTCGTTTTTTCAACCACTCCACAAATTTCTTGTTAACAAACTATAGTTTTGGCAAGTCGGTTAGGACATCTACTTTGTGCATGACACAAGTAATTTTTCCAACAATTGTTTACAGACAGATTATTTCACTTATACTTCACTGTATCACAATTCCAGTGGGTCAGAAGTTTACATACACTAAGTTGACTGTGCCTTTAAACAGCTTGAAAGATTCCAGAAAATGATGTCATGGCTTTATAAGCTTCTGATAGGCTAATTGACATCATTTGAGTCAATTGGAGGTGTACCTGTGGATGTATTTCAAGGCCTACCTTCAAACTCAGTGCCTCTTTTCTTGACATAATGGGAAAATCAAAAGAAATCAGCCAAGTCCTGATTTATGTAGTCCTTGTAACGCCTGTCGTTAGAATTAGACCAAGGTGCAGCGGAGGATGTGTATTCATTATTAAAGAGTTTAATGAACATAAACACTCTATACAAAACACGAAAAGAAACGACAGCAAACAGTCATGTCTGGTCCCAAAATGAACACCACAGAAAACAATCCCCCACAAAACCCAAAGGAAAAACATGCTCCTTATGTGTGACTCCCAATCAACAACAACGAACTTCAGCTGTGCCTGATTGGGAGCCACACACGGCCCAAAACAAAGAAATACAAAAAACCTAGAAAAAGAACATAGAACGCCCACCCAATGTAACACCCTGGCCTAACCAAAATAAAGAACAAAAAACCCCTCTCTATGGCCAGGGCGTTACAGTCCTCTGGTCTGGTTCATCCTTGGGAGAAATTTCCAAACGCCTGAAGGTACCACGTTCATCTGTACAAACAATAGTACGCAAGTATAAACACCATGGGACCACGCAGCCATCATACCGCTCAGGAAGGAGACACGTTCTGTCTCCTAGAGATGAACGTACTTTGGTATGAAAAGTGCAAATCAATCCCAGAACAACAAAGGACCTTGTGAAGATGCTGGAGGAAACAGGTACAAAAGTATCTATATCCACAGTACAACGAGTCCTATATCGACATAACCTGAAAGGCCACTCAGCAAGGAAGAAGCCACTGCTCCAAAACCGCCATAAAAAAGCCAGACTACGGTTTTCAACTGCACATGGGGATAGATGGTACATTTTGGAGAAATATCCTCTGGTCTGATGAAACAAAAATAGAACTGTTTGGCCATAATGACCATCGTTATGTTTGGAGGAATAAGGGGGAGGCTTGCAAGCCAAAGAACACCATCCCAACCGTGAAGCACGGGGGTGGCAGCATCATGTTGTGGGGGTGCTTTGCTGCAGGAGGGACTGGTGCACTTCACAAAATAGATGGTATCATGAGGGAGGAAAATTATGTGGATATATTGAAGCAACATATCAAGACATAAGTCAGGAAGTTAACCTCTTATGGCTAGGGGGCAGTATTTTCACGGCTGGATAAAAAACATACCCGATTTAATCTGATTATTAGTCCTGCCCAGAAACTAGAATATGCATATTAGCTTTGGATAGAAAACACTCAAGTTTCTAAAACTGTTTGAATGGTGTCTGTGAGTATAACAGAACTCATTTGGCAGGCCAAAACCTGAGAAGGTTCTGTTCAGGAAGTACCCTGTCTGACCATTTCTTCCCCTTGTTGATTCTCTCTATCTATTACAAGGGATCTCTGCTGTTACGTGACACTTCCCACATTTCCAATGGGCTCTCAGAGCCCGGGAAAAACAGGAATGACGTAATTCAAAGCCCTGGCTGAAACACACGAGAGCTTTTGCTAAGTGGTCTATCAGCAGACAAAAGACTTAGGCGCGTGCACTGTCCGCCCCCGTCTTTCTGTTTTTCCCTCAGTTTACAGACACGCAGATTCCCGGTCGGAATATTATCGCTTTTCTACGAGATAAATTGCATAAAAATTGATTTTAAACAGCGGTTGACATGCTTCGAAGTACGGTAATGGAATATTTAGACATTTTTTGTCACGTTATGCGCCATGCGCGGGACCGTGATTTACCATTCTGATAGTGTCTAGAACGCACGAACAAAACGTCGCTGATGGAACATAACGATGGATTATTTGGGACCAAACCTACATTTGTTATTGAAGTAGAAGTCCTGGGAGTGCATTCTGACGAAGAACAGGAAAGGTAAGACCATTTTTCTTATAGGAAATGTGATTTTGGTGAAGGCTAAACTGGGTGGGTGTCTAAATAGCTAGCCCGTGATGGCTGGGCTATGTACTTAGAATATTGCAAAATGTGCTTCATCCGAAAAGCTATTTTAAAATCGGACATATCGAGTGCATAGAGGAGTTCTGTATCTATAATTCTTAAAATAATTGTTATGCTTTTTGTGAACGTTTATCGTGAGTAATTTAGTAAATTGTTAGTCAATTCCCCGGAAGTTTGCGGGGGGTATGCTAGTTCTGAACGTCACATGCTAATGTAAAAAGCTGTTTTTTGATATAAATATGAACTTGATTGAACAGACATGCATGTATTGTATAACATAATGTCCTAGGTGTGTCATCTGATGAAGATCATCAAAGGTTAGTGCTGCATTTAGCTGTGATTTGGGTTTTTGTGACATATGCTAGCTTGAAAAATGGGTGTCTGATTATTTCTGGCTGGGTACTCTGCTGACATAATCTAATGTTTTGCTTTCGCTGTAAAGCCTTTTTGAAATCGGACAGTGTGGTTAGATTAACGAGAGTCTTGTCTTTAAATAGCTGTAAAATAGTCATATGTTTGAAAAATGGAAGTTTTCGGATTTTAGAGGAATTTCGCGCCACGCCCATCATTGGATATTGGAGCAGACGTTCCGCTAGCGGAACATCTAGATGTAAGAGGTTAAAGCTTGGTCGCAAATGCGTCTTCCAAATGGACAATGACCCCAAGCATACTTCCAAAGTTGTGGCAAAATGGCTGAAAGACAACGTCAAGGTATTGGAGTGGCCATCACAAAGCCCTGACCTCAAGCCTTTAGAAAATGTATTGGCAGAACTGAAAAAGTGTGTGCGAGCAAGGAGGCCTACAAAACCTGACTCAGTTACACCAGCTCTGTCAGGAGGAATGGGCCAAAATTCGGCCAACGTATTGTGGGAAGCTTGTGGAAGGCTACCCGAAACGTTTGACCCAAGTTAAACAATTTAAAGGCAATGCTACCAAATACTAATTGAGTGTATGTAAACTTCTGACCCACTGTGAATGTGATGAAAGAAATAAAAGCTGAAATAAATCATTCTCTACTATTATTCTGACATTTCACATTCTTAAAATAAAGTGGTGATCCTAACTGACCTAAAACAGGGAATTTTACTAGGATTAAATGTCAGGAATTGTGAAAAACTGAGTTTAAATGTATTTGGCTAAGGTGTATATGTCTTTGCCGTGTGTGTAGATGGCAGGGAAGTCAGGCGCAGGAGAAACCAACTTGGTATCACTGGAGTTGTTTTAATAAAATAAACAAACAACGAACTCCAAAACCAAAATGTACATAAAATAACATGGGCAACAATACCCGTAGCTCACTACTACAAAATACACGACACAAAATAACATTCAAACAATCTCAGACAAGGACTTGAGGGGAAACAGAGGGTTAAATACACAACAGGTAATGAATGGGATTGGAAACAGGTGTGTGTGAAAACAAGACAAAACCAATGGATAATGAAAAATGGATCAGTGATGGCTAGAAGACCGGTGACGTTGACCGCCGAGCACCACTCGAACAAGGAGGGGCATCGACTTCGGTAGAAGTCGTGACAGTATATAAACTTCCGACTTCAACTGTGTGTGTATATAGTGTGTGTGTGTGTGTATATGAGTGTGTGTGTATGTATGTATATATATATATATATATATATATATATATACATACACACACACACACACACGATTAATAGGCCGCTTTCTTTTTTATATATATATATAAATTAATCGGCCGATTAAGCGGTATCGGCTTTTTTTGGGACCTCCAATTATCGGTATCGGCGTTGAAAAATCATAATCGGTCAACCTCTAAACCAGACGGCACAATTTTATTTTTTATTTTTTTATTTACGGGTAGTCATGGGCACACTCCAACAGCCAGACATCATTTACGAACGATGCATTTAGGTTTAGTGAGTCAGCCAGATCAGAGGCAGTAGGGATGACCAGGGAGGTTCTGTTGATAAGTGTGTGAATTGGACTATTATCTGTCCTGCGAAGCATTCAAAATGTAACAAGTGATTTTCGCTGTCAGGGAAAATGTAAGGAGTAAAAAGTATATTATTTTCTTTGGGAATGTTGTGAATTAAAAGTAAAAGTTGTCAAAAATATAATTAGTAAAGTACAGATACCCCCAAAAAATGACTTAAGTAAAAATACTTTAAAGTACTACTTAAGTACTTTACACCACTGCATGTGTTAAATAAATAATTGTCACAGTTGTCGTAAAGGAGAGACCAAAATGCAGCAGGGATATGTATACTCATCTTCTTTATTGACGGGAAAAGAAGGGAAAAACCAAACAAACACGTATACAAAAATAACAAACCGATGAACGACAAAATAACAGTCTTGAAGGCAACACAGCAATCCAAGAACAATCTCCCACAAACACTTAACCAAACACATACCCATATATAGGACTCTCAATCAGAGGCAACTAGAAAACACCTGCCTCCAATTGAGAGTCCAACCCCAATAAACTAGACATAGAAATACAAAAGACTAGAGACCACATAGAAATACAAACATAGAACATAACCCCAAAAACCCGGAACTAACTAAACCAACACCCTACTAAATAAATCACCACCCCGAACCACATAAACAAAATACCCTCTGCCACGCCCTGACCAAACTACAATAACAAATAACCCTTTTACTGGTCAGGACGTGACAATAAGCCTTTTTAATTTAATTTAAATAAATTCAACATCCTTTAATTCAAATTAAATTCAAATTCTGCTTCCTGTGGGATGTGGCCAAATTAAATGATGTTTAAAAAATGTAATTGGAAATAAAGAGCAATTCACTACTCAGTTCAGAATTGACCCTAACTTTTAAATTGACCCCATCCCTAATGTGTGTGTGTGTGTGTGTGTGCGTGTGTGTGCGTGTGTGTGTGTGTGTGTGTGTGTGTGTGTTAACACATTGTCTTGTCTGGCCTTTAGATTTGGTCCAGATAAAGTGTGAGTGGAACACTGCCCTACATTTGAACTATCCTGTCGCTGTAGAAGCATGAAATCATCATACATGAATGGCTGGCTTATATGACACACCTCATTCATACTGCCGTTAAGAAAATATGATAACCTTTGGTTGGGTTTAGTATTATGGGTCGTCCTATAGCAGTTGGTGAGACAGTAGCCACATTGACAGGGTGAGTCATATGGAGGAGGAATTTGGTTAGTATTCAGATGGAATAGAATAGAAGTTCTCTGTTTCAATGATTGAAACCAATGCTAACAGAGTTTTTCTAACAATCAATCTATTCTACTGTTCACTACTTCTCCCACTCTACTGGGGGACAGATTCACACTGTGATGTGTGTGCGTGCGCATTCTTGTGCATGGTCCAGTGAGGAAGACAGAGAGGCCAGTGGGCCAGGCAGAATGGTCCCTGCCGAACATAAGGCTGGGTTTGGGCTCAGTGAGGCTGGAGCTGGGGTCTGAGAGCAGGGCTAGCAGAGAAGTCTATGCCCAGAGAGAGAGAGAGGCTTCAGACGAGGTGGGAGAGCCTGCAAACGACCCTGGAACTGGAGCTGGGGGGTAGAAAGTAGGACTGGGTGTAGGACAGCAGAGGTGGGACTGGAATGGAGGAATACGGATAACGTGACTAAAATGATTGGCTAAAGGAAGACTGAGAGGAGAAGGCATGGGGCAAGTACTGTCGTTCACCAGACACTTGCACCCAATACCTGTAGACAAGGTTATGGGGCAAGTGGCAATGTGTCTGTGGGGTAAGTCAACTATTAGGACAGTCAGCCTGGTCAAAGATCTGTATGGGCTTTAGCCAATCAGTTCCTCTGACTATTCGTATGTACAGTCACATCCCAAATGATTGGCACCCTTGATAAAGATGAGGGGAAAAGACTGTATAAAAGAAATAATACAAATACTGAGCTATATTGTATGCTCCATTTTATTTTTTTTTTACATTATATTATGTTATACTAATACAATTTCTCAGCTAAAGAGATTTTGTTTAACAAGTAATAACAAAACTTCTCAACAAGATAGGTGTCAAAATGATTGGAAACCCTGTTTTCAATACTAGGGCTAATACTCCTCCTGCGCTGAGCCTTTTTCTAAAATGTTTTATGAGATTTGAGAACACATTGGGAGGGATATTAAACCATTCCTCCAAACAGAATATTTCCAGAAAGAAACAGCCCCATAACGTCAAAGACCACTAGGCTATACACCAACGGTCACCAAACGGTCAATCTCGATTTCTAGTTGATCACCAAACATTTTTGTAAAAAAAAAAACAACGGTAAAGCCTCGCTTTCCTATTTGAATCGCTTCGTGCTGTTGGTTGTAGGGGCACTTGATTCAGCAGCCGTAGCACCTATAGGCCTAACGCTGGCCAATAAGATAGCTCAGATCATCCTGTTTGCACAGTTTCCTCGAGCCATAGACTGGAAAAAGAAGCCTCGAACGCACAGCAAAGGTGATACTGTGAGATTTCAAGACTTTTAAAGCCATGACTAGAGAGACTCAATGAATACAGCAAAGAGCTGCTGTTTTTATGGGTAAGTTTAGGAGGGACGGTGAGTCTGGTGAGAAGCAGCCACACTACTGCTCCCTCCCTGCCCTCAGACTGACCATCAGATGCAGGCCATTAGTCCAGGAAAAATGGAATAAAAAAATATTATGCTCACTCAGCTGTGCCTCACAAGTAATAAACTCAGCAAAAAAAGAAAGAGCCCTTTTTCAGGACCCTGTCTTTCAAAGATAATTCGTAAAAATCCAAATAACTTCACAGATCTTCATTGTAAAGGGTTTATACACTGTTTCCCATGCTTGTTCAATGAACCGTAAACAATTAATGAACATGCATATAATATAATTTCTAAATGGTCTGAGAATAACAACATTGGCAGTGCAATTCATGCATAGTCACGTTACAATGTGTTGGGCCTATAGCCTACTGCACAAACCTCATTGATACAGAACTGTTTTTAATCGGTTAATGTTGCACACGCTTACTTTTTTTAAGTCATGTTTAAAAAAATCTGAGCTGTAGATCTCAGCTTGCATTTTGACTCAGAAAGTGATCTTGACTCAGAATAGCTTGGTGACCACTGCTATACACTGAGTGTACAAAATATTAAAAACACCTGCACTTTCCATGGCATAGACTGGCCAGTTGAAAGCTATGATCCCTTATTGATGTTACTTGTAAAATCCACTTTAATCAGTGTAGATGAAGGGGAGGAGACAGGTTAATCCTTAAGAGTCTATTGACACACCCGTGAGTCAATCTAAGTAACATAATAAAATAATCTCCATAAAAATCCTTCAATTTAAGCTAGAGAAATCAGTTTTTTTCCATGGGCTCAATCCACATCTGCCTATGTGGAGTTACAGAGGTGTTTGTTAGATCATCCCGAAAATCGGTCATTTTACAAAACATCTGTAGCGTCCGAACGGTTTGGCCTACAAACTATTATGAAGGGGAGACTCTCACGAACACAATGTTGTTCTCTGTTTTGCTCTACGACTCCCC
The DNA here is from genome assembly GCF_901001165.1 of Salmo trutta. Classification (NCBI taxonomy): domain Eukaryota; kingdom Metazoa; phylum Chordata; class Actinopteri; order Salmoniformes; family Salmonidae; genus Salmo; species Salmo trutta. The sequence goes on along the minus strand of NC_042974.1, from coordinate 51,295,305 downwards.
ACAAGTGTCACGGGATTCGGCTGAAAAAATATATATATTTCCTGAGCTTTCTTTTATCTCCTAAATATAGGACAGACACTTCAAAATCTTATTCCTCATGATAAAATGTTTTACTGTATTGGTTGCCATTTATGAATGTGTTATTCAATGCACACCCCCCTTTTGCCCTCAGAACAGTCTCAATTCGTTGGGGCATGGACTCTACAAGGTGTTGAAAACGTTCCACAGGGATGTTGGCCCATGTTGACTCCAATGCTTCTCACAGTTGTGTCAAGTTGGATGGATGTCATTTGGGTGGTGGACCATTCTTGATACACATGGGAAACGGTTGAGCGTGGGTATATTTTTTGATGCCTAAAGGGGTCGTAAAATTCAAAATCAAATATCCAAGTGTTCCATGGTCTGACCATCTTAAAACAATTCGATATGTTAGCTTCGTAGACACCCCACCCCCACGCTCAACCGTTTCCCATGTGTATCAAGAATGGTCCACCACCCAAATGACATCCAGCCAATTGGACACAACTGTGGGAAGCATTGGAGTCAACATGGGCCAACATCCCTGTGGAACGTTTTCAACACCTTGTAGAGTCCATGCCCCAACGAATTGAGGCTGTTCTGAGTGCAAAAGGGGGGTGTGACTCAATATTAGGAAGGTGTTCTTAATGTTTTGTGCACTCAGCATATGCATTCTTCTTGAGTGAGAAAGTTACAGACGCACAAATATTATACCCCCAAGACATGCTAACCTCTCACCATTACATTAAAATGGGAGGTTAGCATTTTTGGGTGGGTATGATATTGGTGCATCTTTAACTTTCTCACTCATCATTATTTACGAGTAATTCAGGACTATCCGTAATCATGGTAGCATCCACATTAATGTAGGAGTGTTTAGAAACATGCTCTATTCTTATTTACAATAAAAGCGACTCCAAAATGACACTACATGATTTACCATTCATTTCTATTGGGCACAAAATAATCTGAAACAAAACCAAAACAAACAGCAAATGCATCCATTTGTAAATGCATCCAAATGCATTCAAGATTGCGTGCTAGGAATATGGGACCAAATACTAAACTACCCTAAAATGGGGGACTATGTCCAAAAAGTGCTGTAATTTCTAAACAGTTCATGAATGAAAATAGCCTCAGATTAAAGCTGACAGTCTGCACTTTAACCTCATAGTCATTGTATAATTTCAAATACAGATGTGTCACTGTCGCTATACTTTTGGAGGTCACTGTATAATCCACATTTTATGTGCATACAATATAGCTCAGTATTTGTATTATTTATTTCATACAGTCTTTTTTGTTCATCTTTATCAAGGGCACCAATAATTTAGGATTTTACTTTATATTTGTTTGGAATTGTAGCAGATAAAAACGCCAGAGAGGAGTTTGCTTCAGCAACAGATCTGGAGCCAGACTAAAAGCCAAGTAAGAAGGTTGAATTGGTGTGTTTCATTTTCATAGGGAATTACTGAGATTTCATTTGTCAGCTGGCAAATTTTTGTCATAATATCATATGGAATCGAAGAGAGAGAGAAAGAGTTTGGGGAGCATCCTCCAATGATTCTGACTTGTTATTTCAGGAACGAGTGATGGAGAAAAAAGAGAAATGTGCGCAGAGACCTTTCCATGATGGAAGCTCACTAAGGCATTCTGTTGAAAAGACATATGTCCTTATCATGTTCTTCCCTCCCCGTCCTTCCTTCCCTCCCTCCCTCCCTCCCTCCTTTTGTTTTTCAGAGTTGCTGAGTTCCACAAAGAGGCTGAACATCAACTATCAGGACTCAGATGGGTAAGACATCAGTGTGTGCGTTCGTTAGGGTTGGGTGGTATCCAGATTTTCATAACTTTTATACCGTTCCTGTACCATACCAGGGTATTCAGTATTACCGACAGTGCACACAAGGGGCGCTATTTTCTTCTCTTTTTTTGCCACTTGATTTTTTTTTTTTAGCCACTTAGCTAGCAAGTTAACAAACCAAATGTATAGCTGGAACCCTGAGCTGGGGATAACATGACCTGGCGTATACTTCAAAATACCCCAGTATACGGCATACCGCCCAAGCCTAGCAAGCATTAGTCTTTGTTTACTGAGGTGCGTGAGTCGGTTAGATGGACTTGCGGTTTTTCCTCTCTGAACACTTTGTTTGCTCAGAGGAATGCAATCAATGTTTGTAGAGCAAGACTCACTCAATAACATTTAGTTTGATTGACATGGTCATTATCGCTAATGTGACTATTGAAAGTACATGCCTGGTGTGGTCTGTGGTCGGTTATTTAATCGGTATCTTGTGTCAATGTAGATTTACTCACCACCCAGTCACACCTGTACACAGACAGACCAGACTGTGTGTGGGTGTGTATTTGTTTAAGAGAGAGGGAGATGTGATATATGATAGTGGTGCTGAGGGACTGAAAGGAAGAAGTGAGAGGTGAGCTAACAGTGACCAGTCATCATGAGTCAACACTCAGTCAGCAGAGGTGGAGGGAGGGAGGGAGGGAGGGAGGGAGGGAGAGAGAGGGAGGGAGGGAGGGAGGGAGGGAGAGAGGGAGGGAGAGGGAGGGAGAGAGGGAGAGAGAGAGAGGGAGGGAGGGAGGGAGGGAGGGAGGGAGGGAGGGAGAGAGGGAGGGAGAGAGAGAGGTGTTAAGGAGGCAAAGAGAGAGAGGTGTTAAGGAGGCAAAGAGAGAGATGGAAGGATGGAGAAAGAGAGACATAAAACAGACAGATATAAGCTTAGTATCAGTGAAAGTCAAAATGGACACATTTCATTTGTGTATTCCAGTGGTGGAAAAGTACCCAATTGTCATACTTGAGTTAATGTAAAGATACCTTAATAGAAAAGGACTCAAGTAAAAGTGAATGTTGGAGTGAGAGATACACAAGGTTGTAAAGAAATAAATAAAGGAGTGAAAACAGACAGATGAGACATAGTTGGATAGCTGGATGGATGTGTATCTGACTAAGTACCAGGCAGGTCAAAACATTGAGCCTTCCAGTCTGGAAATCAGCAGTCAGATACTGATACACACACTCAGGCTTCATCCCAAATGGTACCCTATTCCCTATGTAGGGTCCTATTTTTCACCAGGACCCTTAGGGGAATAGGATGCCATCTTACACACTCAGACCTTATATGACTGGATCCCATTCCCAACCATCGTCACAGATTCACAGAATATCGTTTTTTAAGTGGTTATGAAACAATCATAGCTTCTGTGCGTGGTCTTCTGTAGCTCAGTTGGCAGAGCATGGCGCTTGCAATGCCAGGAAAGTGGGTTCGATTCCCGGGACCATCCGTAAGTAAAATGCATGACTGTAAATCTCTTTGCATAAAAGCGTCTTCTAATGGCATGTATTTTGGAAGGACAGCTCTGAGCGAGGCTGTATTACTGTCCTTGATACTCCAGGTATTCAGTGAACCAGCACTGAACCCAGTCTCCTAACACACACACATACCTATGCACAAGCACATTTCATAGTACTCTCCCATACTTGAGTTGAAGTACTATTATCCCAAATACATTTCCCCCCCAGCTTATTGATACTAAATTAATAGGTATGTTGTGGTTCTTGGGTTGCATCTTAAATGACACCTTATTACCTGAATAGAGCACTACTTTTGACCAGGGCCCACATAGGGAATAGGTTGCCATTTGGTACGCAGCTTGGTCAGAGTTTGTACCCTGTATAGATGGCTATGTTTGGACACAGGTCCTTGGTTTCAGGTTGGAGCTGGAACAGTGGAGGTGTCTGTGTTCCATGGCTGGCAGTAATTCAACAGTCGACTGTTGTCTAGAACACCCTGCTCTTCAGGAATGAAGGGCCCAAATTTATGCATTTAATTTGTCCCTCGGGGGATATACTGCCCCTGACACACACACACACACAAACAAACACACACGCACACACACCGTCCTGCCATCGTCTGCTAGTGTGTTCTGATGAAGGCTCACCTCCTGTAAAGTCATCAGGTAGATTTATAGCCTCTCTGTCCAGACTATGGCAGACTCATTTCACCCTGGAAAACCTCCACAACTACCTAAGAGGGGAAGGACTCCTTACACCAGGCACTGTTGGACAGTACTGGATATATAGAGTCTGTATGGAGTATGGAGGCTGCACATGCTTCCAGAATATTCCTAGACAATTACTGTAGTAGTAACAACAGAGTGGATGGAACAATATTAATGCTCCATCTCTCTCTCTCTCTCTGTCCCTCTCCCCGTCTCTCTCTCTCTCTACCCCCCCCCCCCCACCTCTCTTTATCTCTCTCTCTTCCCTCTCTCTCTTCCCCAGGTTTTCAGCGTTACACCATGCAGCTCTAACGGGCACCACTGAACTGCTGTCTCTATTACTGGAGGCTCAAGCCACTGTGGACATCAAAGACACCAATGGTGAGAAGTTATAAGCTCTTATAAGTGGGTATAAACACTTATGAACAGTTATAAACAGGTAATACAACAGCACAAGTCATTAAAGGGGCAATCTGGGATTCGAAAAAAACTCCAGAGCGGTCACTCTGCCACTTGTTTTGGCAAACAGAACAAAAGCCAGTCCTGGATTACACCTTACATTGTTTGGCTCCTTCATGAGCTTTCATGGGATTCTTGTTGGGAGTCCCCTCTGTCTATCTCTTTTCAACTCTATATTTTCCTAACTAACCCTCTCTTATACTATTTTTACTCTTTATCTCTCTCTTCTTCCATCTCCTCTCTCCTTCCCTTCCTACTTCTCTCTCTCTCTCCCTCCCTACTTCCCCCTCTCTGTCTCTCGGTCTCTGTCTCTCTCTCTAGGTATGCGGCCGCTCCACTATGCAGCGTGGCAGGGTAAAGCTGACTCTGTGTTGCTGCTACTAAGAGCTGGAGCATCAGTTAACACACCGTCACAGGATGGACAGATACCTCTACACCTGTCTGCACAGTATGGACACTACCAGGTGGTGAGTACACACACATGAACACACACACACACACACACACACACACACACACACACACACACACACACACACACACACACACACACACACACACACACAGTTGACCCTTATCAACTCAGAGACATGGTTCGATATTTGGAAGGATTACACACTGGTAAGAGGCCTCACCACACACACAATCACTCAGTATCAGTGTGTATATAGTGTTTTCAGGTGTGACAGCGTGACACAGATTGCGTACGTTAGGTGTCAGGGTGAGTGAAAGGAGAGGGCAGCCAACCCTACAGAGCTCTATAGTAACTACATGACATGATCAGGTCAGCACTGGGTTCCCTGGGTGACATATTGAGACTAATGGGAGGAAGGAGGAAAATGTGTATTGGGTGTCTTTAATACACAAGTAGGGAGTCTACCTGAGAGGTGTGTTCACGCACCCACACACATGCGCACACACACGAAACGCACAAACATACATGCAGCAGCATAACTGGTCATGGAGACTACTGAGGTATTGTATTGTGTGTGGACAAAGCAGGAACATTAACAAAGCCAGAGGTATTTCTCTGTAATGTATAGGGTCGCAAAATTACAGGAATTTTCTATAAAAGTCCTGGTTGGAGGAATCTGGAATTTATTGACCCTAGTAATGGAAGCCCTGTTAGGACTACTGCTTTAGCCCTGAGCTAAGATCCTGATGCCTCGCTCTGCTTGCTGTGGTGATGAAATGTCAGAATGTTATGTTTATTTATCTCCTTTCTCTCTCTCTCTGTCCCCCCTCTGTCCTCTCCACCCCCCTCTCCTCTCTGTCCCCCCTTTCTCCTCTCTATCCCCCTTCTCCTCTCTGTCCCCCCTTTCTCCTCTCTCTCCCTCCCCCTCTCCTCCTCTTTCTCCCTCCCCCTCTCCTCCCCACTCTCTCCATCAGTCTGAGATGTTACTCCAGCACCAGTCTAATCCATGTCTGTTGAACAAAGCCAACAAGACCCCTCTGGACCTGGCTTGCGAGTTTGGCAGACTCAAGGTGAGTCAGTGAGTGTGTTTGTGTATTTTATGGTAAGCATATGTGTGTGTGGCAGAGGAGGCTGGTGGGTAGAGATGCAGGAGGACGGGCTCATTGCAATGGATGAAATGGATAGTATGGAAAGGTATCAAACACATCTAACTCATGGTTTCCATGTGTTTGATACCGTTCAATTCATTTCATTCCAGCTATTACAATGAGCCCATCCTCCTACATCTCCACCCACCAGCCTCCTCTAAAGGGCATATTTTCATATATGTTAGTTTCAGTTTTTCTCAATCGCGTACAAGCACTTTTTGGATCTGTTGAAACGTATCTATAGCAGAACAGCAATGATCAAATGTTCAAATACATTTACAGAACTTCAGATCCTTTTCTTGCCCTTGTATCTGACTTGCATATCTTAGACCACATTTTGCAAAACATTAAATACAAATGTCACCAGTGACTACAAAATACACTGTTAAGTGTTTTGTTCATAGAATATTAACACATTATTTTCATCAGAAGAGAAATGTGTGCAGTAGTATTCACTGTTTCCGGCAATCAGTAAATACTACTGCATGAAATTCTAAAGCATCCCATCAGTATCATACCAAGTACAATTTATTTTATATTTATTTCTATTTTTATTTTACCTTTATTTCACCAGGTAGGCCAGTTGAGAACAAGTTCTCATTTACAACTGCGACCTGGCAAAGATAGAGCAAAGCAGTGCGACACAAATAACCCAGAGTTACACATGGGATAAACAAACGTACAGTCAATAACACAATAGAAAAGTCTATATACAGTGTGTGCAAATGTAGTAAGATTAGGGAGGTAAGGCAATAAATATGCCATAGTGGCAAAATAATTACAATTTAGCAAATAAACACTGGAGTGATAGATGTGCAGAAGATGAATGTGGAAGTAGAGATACTGGGGTGCAAAGGAGAAAAATAAAAATAAAACTATATGGGGATGAGGTAGTTGGGTGGGCTATCTACAGATGTGCTGTGTACAGGTGCAATGATCGGTAAGCTGCTCTGACAGCTGGTGCTTAAAGCTAGTGAGAGAGATATGAGTCTCCAGCTTCAGATATTTTTGCAGTTCGTTCCAGTCATTGGCAGCAGAGAACTGGAAGGAAAGACGACCAAAGGAGGAATTGGCTTTGGGGGTGACCAGTGAAATATACCTGCTGGAGCACGTGCTGCGTGTGGGTGCTGCGATGGTGACCAGTGAGCTGAGATTAGGCGGGGCTTTACCTAGCAAAGACTTAAAGATGACCTGGAGCCAGTGGGTTTGACGACGAAAATTAAGTGAGGACCAGCAAACGAGAGCGTACAGGTCACAGTGGTAGGTAGTATTTGGGGCTTTGGTGACAAAATGGATGGCACTGTGATAGACTACATCCAATTTGCTGAGTAGAGTATTGGAGGCTATTTTGTAAATGAAAAAGGAGAGTTTACAGTCTAACCAGACATCTAGGTATTTGTAGTTGTCCACATATTCTATATCAATACCGTCCAGAGTATTGATGCTAGACGGGCTGTCGGGTGCGGTCAGTGATCGTTTGAAGAGCATGTATTTAGTTTTGCTTGCATTTAAGAGCAGTTGGAGGCCACGGAAGTGGTGTTGTATGGCGTTGAAGCTCGTCTGGAGGTTTGTTAACACAGTGTCCAAAGAAGGGCCAGATGTATACAGAATGGTGTCGTCTGCATAGAGGTGGAGCAGAGAATCACCAACACCATTGATGTATACAGAGAAAAGAGTCAGCCCGAGAATTGAACCCCGTGGCACCCCCATAGAGACTGCCAGAGGTCCGGACAACAGGCCCTCCAATTTGACACACTGAACTCTGTCTGAGAAGTAGTTGGTGAACCAGGCGAGGCAGTCATTTGAGGAACCAAGGTTGCTGAGTCTGCCAATAAGAATGCGCTGATTGACAGAGTCGAAAGCCTTGGCCAGGTCGATGAATATGGCTGCACAGTATTGTCTTTTATCGATGGTGGTTATGATATCGTTTAGGACCTTGAGCGTGGCTGAGGTGCACCCATGACCAGCTCGGAAACCATATTGCATAGCGGAGAAGGTACGGTGGGATTCGAAATGGTCGGTGATCTGTTTGTTAACTTGGCTTTCGAAGACTTTAGGAAGGCAGGGTAGGATAGATATAGGTCTGTAACAGTTTAGTTCTAGAGTGTCACCCCCTTTGAAGAGGGGATGACCGCGGCAGCTTTCCAATCTTTAGGGATCTCAGACGATACGAAAGAGAAGTTGAACAGGCTAGTAATAGGGGTTGCAACAATTGTGTTGGATAATTTTAGAAAGAGAGGGTCCAAATTGTCTAGCCCAGCTGATTTGTAGGGGTCCAGATATTGCAGCTCTTTCAGAACATCAGCTGTCTGGATTTGGGTGAAGGAGAAATGAGGGAGGCTTTGGCAAGTTGATGTGGGGGGTGCAGAGCTGTTGACCGGGGTAGGGGTAGCCAGGAAAGATCTCTAGGCAATGGGGATCGTCTAATTGTTCTGATTCTTTACAATTGTCCGGACATGCAGAGAATAAAATTGGTTTCTTCTATGTAACTTCGGTTTACTCCTAAGTCATCATCTTCAACATTCCATTACAGAGCTTTGCTTTGGTGTGGATTGAGGCCTTTACATTCATGTCAGTTGTGTTCCTCCATTGTATTCACCTTTCCTTATTTCTATTGTGGATAGTGTTTCCTTGTGCCAATGGAATGTCTACAAAACAATGAGCAAACCAGCCTTTGTATTGAATACATGGAATTGGATTGTGATTAATGAACCCTGCACACAATGTGCTTATTTTTTTATTGGAATAATATTTGATTGGATGTGTATGAAATTTGTTTAGCAAGATATGCAAAAAAGGAGAGTCATTTCCCATAATTCTGCAGCTTTGGATAGATGTACTTCCAATTTTGATCATCATGATTTGGTGACCGCTAAGAAAATGTATTGATCTACTGGGTAAAAGTAGATTTAAAAGGTTGCGTTAATCTTTTGGCAGGCAGTTGTATTCTTTTGATGAATCTGTTATGACGGTATAATATAGTTTTGATGAATGTATTTATTTGAGAAGGCAACTACATTTTGAAAACGCATTTTGTTTTGCAAAAGGCCACAGACTTCTGTGTCTTGTGAACTCTGTTTTGAAAATTGAAAATATTGTTCCAAAACATTTGTGTACGCGATTGAGGAAAAACTGTAGATTATATATGCCACAATACCTCCGTTTAACCCACACTTAACACGCACAACCCATAGACATTACAATGATCAAAGGCCAGTGTAAGTGGTGATAGTGTGTGTGTATGTTTGTCCATGTCTCACAGAGGGTGTGTGATGGATAGAGGGGGTAGGCCTATGTCAAACATCTTACATAGCTTAGATGAATTACCAGCTAAAATGAACTAGCAGCTAAAATAAGCCTGTTTCAGCTAAAGGGAAATGGGTTTCAGTTCTGCTCCCCGGACAGGCACACACAAACGCGCATACACGCACGCACATACACACTCTCTCGCACAAACACACACACACCGATGCATGCACACAGGCGTACACACACACACACACACACACGAGTGAGAGAGATTTTGCAGTGCAGTATGTTTCTCTGTCACAGTTGTCATGAAATGTATAGCTGTGCCTGTTTTTTAGATTTAGCCAAAGTTGAATTCACACACGCAAGACAGACAGACACGTCAGTAATCTTCTGGCCCTGTGAATAGCATAACAACAGGCTTTAGGCTGTAACGCTGAGTCAGTTAAGGTCTTTATTACTGTAGTCTCTCTCTTTTCCCCCTTTCCCTCTCCTTCTCCCCCTCTCAGTAAGCGTCTTTGTTACGGTACTAGGGGTATCTTTAGACACCCAGCGCAGGGACAGTTGCTAGGCAGGTTTTATGTGCACTTAGGTGTCCCCATAAAATGTACATGTATGGAATACACAAGTGGTGTAAAGTATTTAGTAAAAATATTTTAAAGTACTACTTAAGTCGTTTTTTGGGGGGTATCTGTACTTTACTTTACTAATTATATTTTTGACAACTTTTACTTCACTACATTCCTAAAGAAAATAATGTACTTTTTACTCCATACATTTTCCCTGACACCCAAAAGTACTCGTTACATTTCGAATGCTTAGCAGAACAGGAAAATGGTCTAATTCACACACTTATCAAGAGAACATCCCTGGTCATCCCTATTGCCTCTGATCTGAGTGTTGGAATGTGCCCCTCGCTATCCGTAAATTTAAATAACAAGGAATATAAAGAATGTGAAATGATTTATACTTTTACTTTTGATACTTAAGTATATAAACTCAGCAAAAAAAGAAACGTCCTCTCACTGTCAACTGCGTTTATTTTCAGCAAACTTAACATGTGTAAATATTTGTATGAACATAACAAGATTCAACAACTGAGACAAACTGAACAAGTTCCACAGACATGTTTTATTTATTTTATTTTATTTCACCTTTATTTAACCAGGTAGGCAAGTTGAGAACAAGTTCTCATTTACAATTGCGACCTGGCCAAGATAAAGCAAAGCAGTTCGACAACATACAAAAACACAGAGTTACACATGGAGTAAAACAACATACAATCAATGATGCAGTAGAAAAAAATAAGACTATATACAATGTGAGCAAATGATGTGAGATAAGGGAGGTAAAGGCAAAAAAATGCCATGGTGGCAAAGTAAATAAAGTATGGCAAGAAAAACACTGGAATGGTAGATTTGTAGTTTGAAGAAAGTTAAAAGTTAAAATATAAATAATATGGTGCAAAGGAGCAAAATAAATAAATACAGTAGGGGAAGAGGTAGTAGTTTGGGCTAAATTAAAGATGGGCTATGTACAGGTGCAGAGATCTGTGAGCTGCTCTGACAGCTGGTGCTTAAAGCTAGTGAGGGAGATAAGTGTTTCCAGTTTTAGAGATTTTTGTAGTTCGTTCCAGTCATTGGCAGCTGAGAACTGGAAGGAGAGACGACCAAAGGAGGAGTTGGCTTTAGGGGTGACCAGAGAGATATACCTGCTGGAGCGCGTGCTGCAGGTGGGTGCTGCTATGGTGACCAGTGAGCGGAGATAAGGGGGGACTTTACCTAGCAGGGTCTTGTAGATGACCTGGAGCCAATGTGTTTGGCGACGATTATGAAGTGAAGGCCAGCCAACGAGAGCATACAGGTCGCAGTGGTGGGTTGTATATGGGGCTTTGGTGACAAAACGGATGGCACTGTGATAGACTGCATCCAGCTTGTTGAGTAGGGTATTGGAGGCTATTTTGTAAATGACATCGCCGAAGTCGAGGATTGGTAGGATGGTCAGTTTTACGAGGGTATGTTTGGCAGCATGAGTGAAGGATGCTTTGTTGCGAAATAGGAAGCCAATTCTAGATTTCACTTTGGATTGGAGATGATTGATGTGAGTCTGGAAGGAGAGTTTACAGTCTAACCAGACACCTAGGTATTTGTAGTTGTCCACAAATTCTAAGTTAGAACCGTCCAGAGAAGTTATGCTGGATGGGCGGGCAGGTGCAGGCAGCGATCGGTTGAAGAGCATGCATTTAGTTTTACTTGTGTTTAGGAGCAGTTGGAGACCACGGAAGGAGAGTTGAATGGCATTGAAGCTCGTCTGGAGGGTTGTTAACACAGTGTCCAAAGAAGGGCCAGAAGTATACAGAATGGTGTCGTCTGCGTAGAGGTGGATCAGAGATTCACCAGCAGCAAGAGCGACATCATTTATGTATACAGAGAAAAGAGTTGGCCCAAGAATTGAACCCTGTGGTACCCCCATAGAGACTGCCAGAGGTCCAGACAGTAGGCCCTCCGATTTGACACACTGAACTCTGTCAGAGAAGTAGTTGGTGAACCAGGCGACGCAATCGTTTGAGAAACCAAGGCTACTAAGTCTGCCGATGAGGATGTGGTGATTAACAGAGTCAAAAGCTTTGGCCAGGTCAATGAATACGGCAGCACAGTATTGTTTCCTATCGATGTCGGTTACGATGTCGTTTAGGACCTTGAGCGTGGCTGAGGTGCACCCATGACCAGCTCTGAAACCAGATTGCATAGCGGAGAGGGTGCGGTGGGATTCGAAATAGTCGGTAATCTGTTTGTTGACTTGGCTTTCGAAGACCTTAGAAAGGCAGGGTAGGATGGATATAGGTCTGTAGCAATTTGGGTCAAGAGTGTCACCTCCTTTGAAGAGGGGGATGACAGCAGCTGCTTTCCAATCTATGGGAATCTCAGACGACACGAAAGAGAGGTTGAACAGGCTAGTAATAGGGGTTGCAATAATTTCGGCAGATAATTTTAGAAAGAAAGGGTCCAGATTGTCAAGCCCAGCTGATTTGTAGGGGTCCAGATTTTGCAGCTCTTTCAGAACATCAGCTGAATGGATTTGGGAGAAGGAGAAATGGGGGAGGCTTGGGCGAGTAGCTGTGGGGGGTGCAGTGCTGTTGAATGCAGTAGGGGTAGTTAGGTGGAAAGCATGGCCAGCCGTAGAAAAATGCTTATTGAAATTCTCAATTATAGTGGGCTTATCGGTGGTGACAGAGTTTCCTATCCTCAGTGCAGTGGGCAGTTGGGAGGAGGTGTTCTTATTGTCCATGGACTTTACAATGTCCCAGAACTTTTTAGAGTTGGAGTTGCACGAAGCAAATTTCTGTTTGAAAAAGCTAGCCTTGGCGTTTCTAACTGCCTGTGTGTATTGGTTTCTAACTTCCCTAAAAAGTTGCATATCGCGGGGGCAGTTCGATGCTAATGCAGAACGCCACAGGATATTTTTGTGTTGGTTAAGGGCAGTCAGGTCTGGGGAGAACCAAGGGCTATATCTGTTCCTGGTTCTAAATTTCTTGAAAGGGGCATGCTTATTTAAGATGGAGAGGAAGGCATTTAAAAAAAATAACCAGGCATCCTCTACTGACGGGATGAGGTCAATATCCTTCCAGGATACCAGGGCCAGGTCGATTAGAAAGGCTTGCTCGTTGAAATGTTTCAGGGAGCGTTTGACAGTGATGAGTGGAGGTCGTTTGACCGCTGACCCATTACGGGTGCAGGCAATGAGGCAGTGATCGCTGAGATCTTGGTTGAAAACAGCAGAGGTGTAATTAGAGGGCACATTGGTTAGGATGATATCTATGAGGGTGCCAGTGTTTGCGGCTTTGGGGTTGTACCTGGTGGGTTCATTAATAATTTGTGTGAGATTGAGGGCATCAAGCTTGGATTGTAGAATGGCTGGGGTGTTAAGCATGTCCCAGTTTAGGTCGCCTAGTAGCACGAGCTCTGAAGATAGATGGGGGGCAATCAGTTCACATATGGTGTCCAGAGCACAGCTAGGGGCCGAGGGGGGTCTATAGCAGGCGGCAACGGTGAGAGACTTGTTTTTGGAGAGGTGGATTTTTAAAAGTAGAAGTTCAAATTGTTTGGGTACAGACCTGGATAGCAGGACAGAACTCTGCAAGCTATCTCTGCAGTAGATTGCAACACCGCCCCCTTTGGTCGTTCTATCTTGTCTGAAAACGTTGTAGTTAGGGATGAAGATTTCACAGTTTTTGGTGGACTTCCTAAGCCAAGATTCAGACACAGCTAGGACATCCGGGTTGGCAGAGTGTGCTAAAGCAGTGAATAAAACAAACTTAGGGAGGAGGCTTCTAATGTTAACATGCATGAAACCAAGGCTATTACGGTTACAGAAGTCATCAAAAGAGAGCGCCTGGGGAGTAGGTGTGGAGCCAGGCACTGCAGGGCCTGGATTCACCTCTACATCCCCAGCGGAGCAGAGAAGAATAAGTATGAGGGTACGGCTAAAAGCTATAAGAATTGGTCGTCTGTGACGTCCAGAATAGAGAGAAAAAGGAGCAGGTATCTGGGGGCGATAAAATAGCTTCAAGGTATAATGTACAGACAAAGGTATGGTGGGATGTGAGTACAGAGGAGGTAAACCTAGGCATTTAGTGATTATGAGAGAGATATTGTCTCTAGAAACATCATTGAAACCAGAAGATGTCATAGCATGTGTGGGTGGAGGAACTGAGAGGTTGGATAAGGTATAATGAGCAGGGCTAGAGGCTCTACAGTGAAATAAGCCGATAAACACTAACCAGAACAGCAATGGACAAGGCATATTGACATTAAGGAGAGGCATGCTTGGCCGAGTGATCAGAGGGTCCAGTGAGATTCAGACAGCTAGCCGGGCCATAGGTAGCAAGCTGGTGGAAGATGGGAGGGAGGTCTGTTTATAGCCGCCTCGTGCGTTTCCGTCTGTGGGTTAGTGGGGTTCCGTGTGGAAGGGGGGACCTGTCCAAGTTGGCAAAATAGTTAGTTATAGTGGCCCAAGAAAAGTGTCCGACAGACCTATTCAGATCGCAGCCGAAAAGACAGCTAACGATTAGCTGGCCGCAGATGGGCGATCAGGTTACGTCGCGACGGAGGGGCCAGTTGGACAACTCCCTCGGGCAGATAACGTCGGTGATCCAGTCGTGAAGACCCAATGGGGCTCCGCATCGGCAGTAAAACGGGTCAGGATAGGTGAGTTGTAGCCCAGGAGACACTTCAGCTGGCTAGCTCAGGAATAGCCCACGAGTGGCTGACGGAACTTTTCAGCTGGCTAGCTAGCTAGCTCCGTAATAGTGTGTGTTAATTCCGTGACCGACGTTGCCAATAGTCACTCAGGTAGCAGCTAGTTAGCTGCAAGATCCAGGTGTAAATGTCCAGAGCCTGCGGTAGAAATCGAGGAAAGGAGAGAGAATAGGTCCGATATGCTCTGGTCTGAGTCGCGCTGTACAAAAACTGCCGATAGCTTTTCGAGCTAATGGATAGCTGAGGACAGCTAACCGTAGCTAGCTGAACTTCAACGTTAGCCAGTGAAAAAGGCTAACCTCTGGCTAGCTTCTGTCGTGGAATTCAGATGAGGTAAATAATACTTTCTTTTTTTTTTTTTATTGATGAGGCGGGTTGCAGGAGAGTGCTTTGAGGTTGAGTATTTAGAATAAAAAAAAAATGTAAAAAGATAAGTGAAGAAAAAAATATGTAAATATATATATATATATATATACACGGGACACGACAGGACGTCTGAACTGCTACGCCATCTTGGAAAAAAAACATGTGACTAACAGAAATGGAATAATGTGTCCCTGAACAAAGGGGGGGGTCAAAAGTAACAGTCAGTATCTGGTGTGGCCACCAGCTGCATTAAGTACTGCAGTGCATCTCCTCCTCATGGACTGCACCAGATTTGCCAGTTCTTGCTGTGAGATGCTACCCCACTCTTCCACCAAGGCACCTGCAAGTTCCCGGACATTTCTGGGGGGAATGGCCCTAGCCCTCACCCTCCGATCCAACAGGTCCCGAGACGTGCTCAATGGGATTGAGATCCGGGCTCTTCACTGTACCGATCCTGTACAGGTGTTGTTACACATGGTCTGCCACTGCGAGGACGATCAGCTATCCGTCCTGTCTCCCTGTATCGCTGTCTTAGGTGTCTCACAGTACGGACATTGCAATTTATTGCCCTGTCCACATCTGCCTCCTTGCAGCATGCCTAAGGCACGTTCACGCAGATGAGAAGGGACCCTGGGCATCTTTCTTTTTGTGTTTTTCAGTAGAGTCAGTAGAAAGGCATGGGAAATGGTTTATGGTTCATTATAAAAGCATGGGAAACAGTGTTTAAAACCTTTACAATGAAGATCTGTGAAGTTATTTGGATTTTTACTAATTATCTTTGAAAGACAGGGTCCTGAAAAAGGGACATTTCTTTTTTTGCTGAGTTTATTAGCAGTTATATGTACTCTTATATTACTGGGTGACTTTCACTTTTACTTTAGTTATTGTATGGCAATTGGGTACTTTTTCCACCACTGGAATACACAAATGAAAGGTGTCCATTTTGACTTTCACTGATACTAAGCTTATCTTTCTTTCTCCATACTTTCATCTCTCTCTTTTGCTCCTTTATGCTTCACATTTTCTATATCTCTATACCCTTCTCTCTCTCTTTGTCTCTCTCTCTCTCCCTTTCTCTCTCTCTGTGTCTTTCTGTCTCGCTCTGTCTCTCTTTGTCTCACTCTGTCTGTCTCTCTCTCTCTCTCTCTCCCTCATTCTCTCTCTCTCAGGTGGCTCAGTTGTTATTGAGCAGTAACATGGTGGTAGCTCTGTTGGAGGGGGAGGGGCTAGACGGTCTAGACTCTGCCTCCTCCAACACACCCCTTCACCTGGCCGCTCGCAATGGACACAAAGACATCATCAGGTGAGAGGAGTAGCTGTCCTTGACCGTGTGTGTGTGCGTGTGTGTGTTGACATTGCGTAAGTGGGATCTCCACCCTCGAACCCCATAACCTCCAGGGTCTCTTACATGCTGTTAATGATTCCCTTCCTACTTAAATCACCACATTCCCAGGAGGTTATGAGGTTTCCTCTATCCGTGTTACACATTCTGCTGCTGTGGAATTTTACTCCCAAATTAGATATGGAGAAAAGAGAGAGAGGGGTGGGGGGCAGAGAGACAAAAAAGACATATATATATATATATATATATATATATATATATATATATATATATAGTGTCAGCGAATGCTAGGAGTGGTGGTAGGAGTCAGGCGCAGAGAGCAGAGGTAAGGAAAAGATTTATTTATTCCTTAAATACAAAAACGGTCGACACCAACACAACCGGTGTGAAATGCGAAGTGCCCAATTACAACGGGTCGACAGTACGCATATAAAATAATACAAGTAGATCGCCAGCACATCCAACAACAAAAAACACTGACGAAAATAATCCCGCACAAACCTGGGCGGGCTAAACAGGCTGGGCGGGCTAAACCTGGGCGGGCTAAACCTGGGCGGGCTAAACAGGCGCTCGACGACCTCCGAGCGCCGCCCGAGCAGGCAGGGGAGCCACCTTCGGTGGGATTCGTGACAGTACCCCCCTCCTGGCGCGCCGCCACCGGCCTCGAGGGCGACCCGGAGTACGAGGCGCAGGGCGATCCCCATGAAGGCGGTGGAATTCCCTCAGTAGTGAGGGGTCCAAAATGTCCTTCCTAGGTACCCAGCACCTCTCCTCCGCGCCGTACCCCTCCCAGTCGATGAGGTACTGTAGGCCCCCCCCCCCCCCCCCCCGAAGTCTGGAGCCCAGAATGGCGCGTATCTTATACACCGGGGACCCCCCCAATGTCCAGCGGGGGTGGAGGGACCTCCGGCACCTCACCTTCCTGCATGGGACCAGCCACCACCGGCCTGAGGAGAGACACATGAAACGAGGGGTTAATACGGTAGTAAGATGGAAGTTGTAACCGGTAACACACCTCGTTTATCCTCCTCAGGACTTTAAACGGCCCTACACACTGCGGGCCCAGCTTCCGGCAGGGCAAGCGGAGGGGTAGGTTTCGAGCCGAGAGCCAGACTCGATCCCCTGGTGCAAACACAGGGGTCTCACTGCGGTGCTGGTCAGCGCTCTTCTTCTTCCGTCCACTCGCCTTAGTGAGTGCGTCTTGGACGGCTCTCCAAGTGTCCTTCGAGCGCTACACCCACTCCTCCACCGCAGGAGCCTCGGTCTGGCTCTGGTGCCATGGAGCCAGGACCGGCTGGTAGCCCAACACGCACTGAAACGGTGACATATTGGTCGATGAGTGACGTAGGGAGTTTTGGGCTACCTCTGCCCATGGGACGTATCTCGTCCACTCCCTGGGCCGGTCCCGGCAATACGTCCTTAGAAACCTACCCACCTCTTGGTTCACTCTCTCCACCTGCCCATTACTTTCGGGGTGGAAACCCGAGGTCAGGCTGACCGAGACCCCCAACCGTTCCATGAACGCCCTCCAAACTCTGGACGTGAACTGGGGACCCCGATCAGAAACAATGTCCTCGGGCACCCCGTAGTGCCGGAAGACATGGGTAAACAGGGCCTCCGCAGTCTGCAGAGCCGTAGGGAGACCGGGCAACGGGATGAGACGGCAGGACTTCGAGAACCGATCCACAACGACCAGGATTGTGGTGTTCCCCTGAGATACGGGAAGGTCGGTGAGGAAGTCCACTGATAAGTGCGACCACGGCCGCTGTGGAACGGGGAGGGGGTGTAATTTCCCTCTAGGCAGGTGTCGAGGAGCCTTGCTCTGAGCGCACACCGAGCAGGAGGAAACATTAAACTGCACGTCCTTTACCAAGGTGGGCCACCAGTACTTTCCCCTCAGGTTCCGCACTGTCCTCTCGATCCCAGGGTCACCCGAAGAGGGGAGATTATGGGCCCATCGAATCAATCGATCACGGACACCAAGCGGCACGTACTGAACACCTGCCGGACACTGAGATGGTGCAGGTTCCAACCGTAACGCCCGCTCGATCTCCGCGTCCACCTCCCATACCACCGGAGCTACCAAGCACGACGCTGGGAGGATGGGAGTTGGATCGATGGCCCTCTCCTCGGTGTCATATAGGCGGGACAGTGCGTCGGCCTTCGTGTTCTGTGAACCTGGCCGATAAGAGATAGTGAACCGGAAACGGGTAAAGAACATGGCCCACCTGGCCTGACGCGGATTCAGTCTCCTAGCTGCCCGGATGTACTCGAGATTACGGTGGTCAGTCCAGATGAGGAAAGGGTGCTTAGCCCCCTCAAGCCAATGTCTCCACACTTTCAGAGCCTTGACCACAGCTAACAACTCCCGGTCCCCCACGTCATAGTTCTGCTCCGCCGGCCCGAGCTTCCTAGAAAAGAAAGCGCACGGGCGGAGTTTGAGTGGCGTGCCCGAGCGCTGTGATAGCACGGCCCCCACCCCAGTCTCGGACGCGTCCACCTCCACTATGAATGCCAAAGAGGGGTCCGGATGAGCCAGCACGGGAGCGTCGGTAAACAGCTCCTTCAGGCGACTGAACGCTTTGTTCGCCTCTGCTGACCAGCGCAAGCGTGCCGGACCCCCCTTCAGCAGTGAGGTAATGGGAGCAGCCACTTGACCAAAGCCCTGGATAAACCTCCGGTAGTAATTGGCAAACCCTAAAAAACGCTGCACCTCCTTTACCGTGGTCGGAGTCGGCCAATTACGCACGGCTTTAACGCGGTCATCCTCCATCACCACCCCCGAGGTGGAAATGCAATACCCCAGGAAGGAAACGGCTCGTTTGAAAAACACACATTTCTCAGCCTTAACGTATAGGTCATTCTCCAGCAGTCGTACAAGCACCTTGCGCACCAGGGAGACATGCGCGGCGCGTGTGGCGGAATAGATCAGGATGTCATCAATATACACCACCACACCCTGCCCGTGCAGGTCCCTGAGAATCTCGTCAACAAAGGATTGAAACACGGCTGGAGCATTCTTTAACTCATACGGCATGACGAGGTACTCATAGTGGCCCGATGTGGTACTAAACGCGGTTTTCCACTCGTCTCCTCCCCGGATACGCACCAGATTGTACGCACTCCTGAGATCCAGTTTTGTGAAAAAACTTGCTCCGTGAAATGATTCCACCGCCGTAGCGATGAGAGGTAGCGGGTAACTAAACCCTACTGTGATGGAATTTAGACCTCGATAATCAATGCACGGACCCAGACCTACACCCTTTTTCTTCACGAAAAAGAAACTCGAGGAGACGGGTGACATGGAGGGCCGAATGTACCCCTGTCTCGGAGATTCCGTGACATATGTCTCCATAGCCAACGTTTCCTCTTGTGACAATGGGTACATGTGACTCCTGGGAAGTGTAGCGTTTACCTGGAGGTTTATCACGCAATCCCCTCGTCGATGAGGTGGTAATCGGGTCGCCCTCTTTTTACAGAAGGCGATAGCCAAATCGGCATATTCAGAGGGAATGCGCACAGTGGAAACCTGGTCTGGACTCTCCACCGTCGTCGCACCGATGGAAACTCCCTTACACCTGCCTGAACACTCCTCTGACCACCCTCTGAGAGCCCCCTGTTTCCACGAAATATTAGGATTGTGATTGGCCAGCCAGGGAATAGCCAGCACCACCGGAAACGCAGGCGAATCAATGAGGAAGAGAACAGCCGTTCACCCGCCGCCCGGCCCTCCGGTGGGTGGTCGAACACGGCCCGGAAACAGCGGGTGAACTCGGGGTAGTGATCCCTTGCCGAGTCTGGGCCATAACACACTGCGTTGGCCCACTCCAGGGCACGTCCCGTTACGCAGGAGACGAGGACGCTCACGCTCTCCTCTCTCGAGGGAGTCGGACGAACGGTAGCCAGGTACAACTCCAACTGCAGCAGGAACCCCTGGCACCCAGCCGCCGCTCCATCGTACTCCCTGGGGAGAGCCAGGCGTATGGCTCCGGGTCCGGATGCCGGCGGAGGGGTAGCTGGTGGAGGGGGAGTTGGTGCTGGGGATGCGGTAGGGAGGCCACTCCTCTCCCATCGGTCCATCCTCTCCATCATCTGATCCATCGGTGACCCGATTCGGTGGAGAATGCTGGTATGATGGCGGACCCTTTCCTCCATCGATGGGAGAGGAGGTGAGGCTGCTCCTGCTGACTCCATAGTTGGTGTGGGATTCTGTCAGCGAATGCTAGGAGTGGTGGTAGGAGTCAGGCGCAAAAATGTATTTATTCCTTAAATACAAAAACGGTCGACGCCAACACAACCGGCGTGAAATGCAAAGTGCCCAATTACAACGGGTCCACAGTACGCATATAAAATAACACAAGTAGATCGCCAGCACATCCAACAACAAAAAACACTCTGACGAAAATAATCCCGCACAAACCTGGGCGGGCTAAACAGGCTTAAATAACCATAAATCAAGAGACACAAATGAGGAACAGGTGCAAACAATAAGACATACCAAACGAAAAGGAAAAAGGGATCAGCGGCGGCTAGTAGGTCGGCGACGACGACCGCCGAGCGCCGCCCGAGCAGGCAGGGGAGCCACCTTCGGTGGGATTCGTGACATATAGAGAGACAGACATATATATATATATATATATATATATATATATATATATATATATATACTGCTCAAAAAAATAAAGGGAGCACTAATTTAACACATCCTAGATCTGAATGAATGAAATAATCTTATTAAATACTTTTTTCTTTACATAGTTGAATGTGCTGACAACAAAATCACACAAAAATAATCAATGGAAATCCAATTTATCAACCCATGGAGGTCTGGATTTGGAGTCACATTCAAAATTAAAGTGGAAAACCACACTACAGGCTGATCCAACTTTGATGTAATGTCCTTAAAACAAGTCAAAATGAGGCTCAATAGTGTGTGTGGCCTCCACTACAACGCCCGGGCATGCTCCTGATGAGGTGGC
This sequence comes from Salmo trutta, assembly GCF_901001165.1. Classification (NCBI taxonomy): domain Eukaryota; kingdom Metazoa; phylum Chordata; class Actinopteri; order Salmoniformes; family Salmonidae; genus Salmo; species Salmo trutta. Next base: position 51,274,057 of record NC_042974.1, on the reverse strand, counting down.
GGATGGTCTCCTGAGGGATCTCCTCCCAGACCTGGACTAAAGCATCTGCAAACTCCTGGACAGTCTGTGGTGCACACAGACTGTCCAGTAAAGGATGCCTGGTTGTTCTTTAAAAGTGCTTTCCTCACCATCATAAATAAGCATGCCCCTTTCAAAAAATGTAGAACTAAGAACAGATATAGCCCTTGGTTCACTCCAGACTTGACTGCCCTTGACCAGCACAAAAACACCCTGTGGCGTACTGCACTAGTATCAATTAGTCCCCGCGATATGCAACTTTTCAGGGAAGTCAGGAACCAATACACACAGTCAGTTAAGAAAGCTAAGGCTAGCTTTTTCAAACAGAAATTTGCATCCTGCATCACTAATTCCAAAAAGTTTTGGGACACTGTAAAGTCCATGGAGGATAAGAGTACCTCCTCCCAGCTGCCCACTGCACTGAGACTAGGAAACACTGTCACCACTGATAAATCCACGATAATCGAGAATATCAATAAGCATTTTTCTACAGCTGAAAGAGCTGCAAAATCTGGATCCTTACAAATCAGCTGGGATAAACAATCTGGACCCTCTCTTCCTAAAATTATCCGCCGCCATTGTTGCAACCCCTATTACTAGTCTGTTCAACCTCTATTTCGTATCATCTGAGATTCCTAAAGATTGGAAAGCGCCCGCGGTCATCCCCCACTTCAAACGGGGAGACACTCTAGAACAAAACTGTTACAGACCTATATCTATCCTACCCTGCCTTTCTAAAGTCTTCGAAAGCCAAGTGAACAAACAGATCACCGACCGTTTCAAATCCCACCGTACCTTCTCCGCTATGCAATCTGGTTTCCGAGCTGGTCACGGGTGTACCTCAGCCACGCTCAAGGTCCATAACGATATCATAACCGCCATCGATTAAAGACAGTACTGTGCAGCCGTCTTCATCGACCTGGCCAAGGCTTTTGACTCTGTCAATCACCACATTCTTATCGGCAGACTCAACAGCCTTGGTTTCTCTAATGCCTGCCTCGCCTGGTTCACTAACTACTTCTCAGATAGAGTTCAGTGTGTCAAATCGGAGGGCCTGTTTTCCGGATCGCTGGCAGTCTCTAAGGGGGTGCCACAAGGTTCAATTCTCGGGCTGACTCTTTTCTATGTGTATATCAATGATGTCGCTCTTGCTGCTGGTGATTCTTTGATCCACCTCTACGCAGACAACACCATTCTGTATACATCTGGCCCTTCTTTGGACACTGTGTTAACAAACCTCCAAATGAGCTTCAACGCCATACAACACTCCTTCCGTGGCCTCCAACTGCTCTTAAATGCAAGCAAAACTAAATGCATGGTGCGGTTGGCCCTGGGTTCCTCCTAATGCAAGACAATGCTAGACCTCATGTGGCTGGAGTGTGTCAGCAGTTCCTGCAAGAGGAAGGCATTGATGCTATGGACTGGCCCGCCCGTTCCCCAGACCTGAATCCAATTGAGCACATCTGGGACATCATGTCTCGCTCCATCCACCAACGCCACGTTGCACCACAGACTGTCCAGGAGTTGGCGGATGCTTTAGTCCAGGTCTGGGAGGAGATCCCTCAGGAGACCATCCGCCACCTCATCAGGAGCATGCCCAGGCGTTGTAGGGAGGTCATACAGGCACGTGGAGGCCACACACACTACTGGACATTACATCAAATTTGGATCAGCCTGTAGTGGTTTTCCACTTTAATTTTGAGTGTGAGTCCAAATCCAGACCTCCATGGGTTGATAAATTGGATTTCCATGGATTATTTTTGTGTGATTTTGTTGTCAGCATATTCAACTATGTAAAGAAAAAAGTATTTAATAAGATTATTTCTTTCATTCAGATCTAGGATGTGTAGTTTAAGTGTTCCCTTTATTTTTTTGAGCAGTATATATAAATAGAGAGAGAGACAGAGTAGGAGGAAATTAAATAAAGAATGACCCTGGAACCCCAGGCCAACCCAAAGGAGTCCCACCGGGCAAAAACTGGTTGAATCAATGTTGTTTACACGTAATTTCAACCAAAAAATTGTATTTGATGATGTTAAATCAACTTAGAAAATGTATTGGATTTGCAAAAAGTCATCAACTTAAGGGAATTTTGCTTTTATTTCTACCATCTTTTAACCTCAATCCAATGATAGGGTGAAATTGTTGGTTAATTTCACGTTAGTTGACAACTCAGCCAAACGTAAATTTCAACTTAATGTTGAACTGACATCTGTTCCCAGTGGGGTGTCTCTTTTCCACTATTGACTTGAGCTTGGTCGAAAGGTTCATGTTTGTAAAACCCGTCACTGTATTCCCTTTAGGCGCTGGTCAAAAGTAGTTCATTATATAGGGACTAGGGTGCCATTTGGGATGCACACTTTTGCACCTTCTCTACTACATTTGTGAGACGTTGGTTCCTCATACAGATTCCTCCCACTTTAAGCTGTGTGGGTTGATTATTTTTGTGAATGGGGGGATGGAAGGTCTTAGAAAACAGTCAGTTTGCAGTCTGTTTTCAGCTTCCCTTTTACTTCAGCTCAATGTGATTATTATACTGATTATTATACTGATTATTATACTGATTATTATACTGATTATTATACTGATTATTATACTCTTATAAAGATGTTGAGTAACCAGCTCTCCTCCTCTTTACTCCTTTCTTCATTCCTCCTCTTCTTCCATCTCCTCTCTCCTCTTCTCCTCCACTCTTTTTCCCACTGCTTCCTACGTCTCACCTCCGCTCTACCCTCTCCTCCTCTACCCTCCTCTCCTCTACCCTCCTCTCCTCCTCTACCCTCCTCTCCTCCTCTACCCTCCTCTCCTCCTCTACCCTCCTCTCCTCCTCTACCCTTCTCTCCTCCTCTACCCTCCTCTCATGTCCTCTACCCTCCTCTCCTCCTCTACCCTCCTCATCTCCTCTACCCTCCTCTCCTCCTCTACCCTCCTCTCCTCCTCTACCCTCCTCTCCTCCTCTACCCTCCTCTCATCTCCTCTACCCTCCTCTCCTCCTCTACCCTCCTCTCATCTCCTCTACCCTCTCCTCCTCTACCCTCCTCTCCTCCTCTCCTCCTCTACCCTCCTCTCATCTCCTCTACCCTCTCCTCCTCTACCCTCCTCATCTCCTCTACCCTCTCCTCCTCTACCCTCCTCATCTCCTCTACCCTCCTCATCTCCTCTACCCTCTCCTCCTCTACCCTCCTCTACCCTCCTCTCCTCCTCTACCCTCCTCTCCTCCTCTACCCTCTCCTCCTCTACCCTCTCCTCCTCTCCTCCTGTACCCTCCTCTCCTCCTGTACTCTCCTCCTCTACCCTCTCCTCCTCCTCTACCCTCTCCTCCTCTACCCTCTCCTCCTCTACCCTCTCCTCCTCTCCTCTACCCTCTCCTCCTCTACCCTCTCCTCCTCTCCTCTACCCTCTCCTCCTGTACTCTCCTCCTCTACCCTCCTCTTCTCCTGTACTCTCCTCCTCTACCCTCTCCTCCTCTAACCTCTCCTCCTCTCCTCTACCCTCTCCTCCTTTACCCTCCTCTCCTCCTCTACCCTCTCCTCCTCCTCTACCCTCTCCTCCTCTACCCTCCTCTTCTCATCTTTTCTCCTCTACCCTCTCCTCCTCTACCCTCCTCATCTCCTCTACCCTCCTCTCATTTCCTCTACCCTCTCCTCCTCTACCCTCCTCATCTCCTCTACCCTCCTCTCCTCCTCTACCCTCTCCTCCTCTCCTCTACCCTCTCCTCCTGTACCCTCCTCTCCTCCTGTACTCTCCTCTCCTCCTGTACTCTCCTCCTCTACCCTCTCCTCCTCTACCCTCTCCTCTCCTCCTCTCCTCTACCCTCTCCTCCTCCTCTACCCTCTCCTCCTCCTCTACCCTCTCCTCCTCTACCCTCCTCTACCCTCCTCCTCTCCTCTACCATTTCCTCCTGTACCCTCCTCTCCTCCTGTAACCTCCTCTCCTCCTGTACTCTCCTCCTCTACCCTCCTCTCCCCCCATCTCCTCCTCTACCCTCCTCTCCTCCTCCTCTACCCTCCTCTCCTCCTCTACCCTCCTCTCCTCCTCCTCTACCCTCTCCTCCTCTACCCTCCTCTTCTCCTCTTTTCTCCTCTACCCTCTCCTCCTCTACCCTCCTCTCCTCCTCTATCCTCCTCTCATCTCCTCTACCCTCTCCTCCTCTACCCTCCTCATCTCCTCTACCCTCCTCATTTCCTCTACCCTCTCCTCCTCTACCCTCATCTCCTCTACCCTCCTCTCCTCCTCTACCCTCTCCTCCTCTCCTCTACCCTCTCCTCCTGTACCCTCCTCTCCTCCTGTACTCTCCTCTCCTCCTGTACTCTCCTCCTCTACCCTCTCCTCCTCTACCCTCTCCTCTCATCCTCTCCTCTACCCTCTCCTCCTCCTCTACCCTCTCCTCCTCTACCCTCCTCTACCCTCCTCCTCTCCTCTACCATCTCCTCCTGTACCCTCCTCTCCTCCTGTAACCTCCTCTCCTCCTGTACTCTCCTCCTCTACCCTCCTCTCCCCCCATCTCCTCCTCTACCCTCCTCTCCTCCTCTACCCTCCTCTCCTCCTCCTCTACCCTCCTCTCCTCCTCCTCTACCCTCCTCTCCTCCCTCCTCCTCTACCCTCCTCTTCTCCTCTTTTCTCCTCTACCTTCTCCTCCTCTACCCTCCTCTTCTCCTCTTTTCTCCTCTACCTTCTCCTCCTCTACCCTCCTCTCCTCCTCCTCTACCCTCTCCTCCTCTACCCTCCTCTTCTCCTCTTTTCTCCTCTACCTTCTCCTCCTCTACCCTCCTCTTCTCCTCTACCCTCTCCTCCTCTACCCTCCTCTACCCTCCTCTCCCCTTCTCTCCTCTACCCTCCTCTCCTCCTCTACCCTCCTCTCCTCCTCTACCCTCTCCTCCTCTCCTCTACCCTCTCCTCCTGTACCCTCCTCTCCTCCTGTACTCTCCTCCTCTACCCTCTCCTCCTCCTCTACCCTCTCCTCCTCTACCCTCTCCTCCTCTCCTCTACCCTCTCCTCCTCTCCTCTACCCTCTCCTCCTCTACCCTCTCCTCCTCTCCTCTACCCTCTCCTCCTGTACTCTCCTCCTCTACCCTCCTCTTCTCCTGTACTCTCCTCCTCTACCCTCTCCTCCTCTACCCTCTCCTCCTCTCCTCTACCCTCTCCTCCTCTACCCTCCTCTCCTCCTCTACCCTCTCCTCCTCCTCTACCCTCCTCCTCCTCTACCCTCCTCTTCTCCTCTTTTCTCCTCTACCTTCTCCTCCTCTACCCTCCTCTCCTCCTCTATCCTCCTCTCATCTCCTCTACCCTCTCCTCCTCTACCCTCCTCATCTCCTCTACCCTCCTCTCATTTCCTCTACCCTCCTCATCTCCTCTACCCTCCTCCGTCTCCTCTAACCCTCCTCTCCTCTTCTATAACCCTCCCCTCCTCATCATCTCTCTAACCCTCTCCTACCTCTACCCTCCTCATCTCCTCTAACCCGCCTCCTCATTTCCTTCCTCTAACCCTCCTCATCTCCTCTAAACCCTCCTCATCTCCTCTACCGCCTCATCTCCTCTAACCCTCCGTCTCCTCCGCGAACCCTCCTCATCTCCTCTACCCTCCTCTCATTTCCTCTACCCTCTCCTCCTCTACCCTCCTCATCTCCTCTACCCTCCTCTCCTCCTCTACCCTCTCCTCCTCTCCTCTCCCCCTCCTCCTGTACCCTCCTCTCCTCCTGTACTCTCCTCCTCTACCCTCTCCTTCTCTACCCTCTCCTCTCCTCCTCTCCTCTACCCTCTCCTCCTCTACCCTCTCCTCCTCCTCTACCCTCTCCTCCTCCTCTACCCTCCTCTACCCTCCTCCTCTCCTCTACCATCTCCTCCTGTACCCTCCTCTCCTCCTGTAACCTCCTCTCCTCCTCTACCCTCCTCTCCCCTCATCTCCTCCTCTACCCTCCTCTCCTCCTCTACCCTCCTCTCCTCCTCTACCCTCCTCTCCTCCTCCTCTACCCTCTCCTCCTCTACCCTCCTCTTCTCCTCTTTTCTCCTCTACCTTCTCCTCCTCTACCCTCCTCTCCTCCTCCTCTACCCTCTCCTCCTCTACCCTCCTCTTCTCCTCTTTCTCCTCTACCTTCTCCTCCTCTACCCTCCTCTTCTCCTCTACCCTCCTCTTCTCCTCTTTTCTCCTCTACCCTCTCCTCTACCCTCCTCTCCTCCTCCTCTACCCTCTCCTCCTCTACCCTCCTCTTCTCCTCTTTTCTCCTCTACCTTCTCCTCCTCTACCCTCCTCTCCTCCTCTACCCTCCTCTTCTCCTCTTTTCTCCTCTACCCTCTCCTCCTCCTCTACCCTCTCCTCCTCTACCCTCCTCTTCTCCTCTTTTCTCCTCTACCCTCTCCTCCTCTCCTCTTTTCTCCTCTACCCTCTCCTCTTTTCTCCTCTACCCTCTCCTCCCCTCTCTTATTTTCTCCCAATGGTGTGGGAGTCTGTGGATCATCTCTTTGACATTCCCTCCCCATGCCAGGCATTCCCAGAGGAATGCCCAGATTCCCAGTCTGTGTCCCAAATTCTCCACATAGTGCAGAGCAATGGGCCCTGGTCAAAAGTAGTGCATTATGTAGAGAATAGGTTGCCATTTAGGACGTAACCCCAGATTTCCTCCACCACATCCACAACTGTCTGGATCTGATACCTTAAGCATTCCTACAGCTGGGCTTGTGTGTGTGTGTGTGTGTGTGTGTGTTGTTAGTAATGTATGTTGTGTGTAAAACCTCCTGTCTGTGTGTATTTCGTTGTCAGGTTGCTACTGAAGGCTGGTATAGACATCAACAGAGCCACTAAGGCTGGGACCTCTCTGCACGAGGCTGCCCTCTATGGCAAGACGGAAGTAGTGCACCTGCTGCTGGACGTAAGACTACCATCTGAATCTCCTTAATGCTGCATCCCAAATGGCACCCTATTCCTTATTTAGTGCACTACTTTCAACAGGCTCTGGACAAAAAATAAGTGCACTACTGTATATGGGGCGGCAGGTAGCCCAGTGTTGGACTAGCAACCGGAAGGTTGCAAGATCGAATCCCTGAGCTGACAAGGTAAAAATCTGTTGTTCTGCCCCTGAACAAGGCAGTTAACCCACTGTTCATTGGCAGTCATTGTAAATAAGAATTTGTTCTTAACTGACTTGCCTAGTAAAATAAAGGTAAAATATATATATAGGGAATAGGGTGCCATCCACTGAGGTATCTGCTGAAGAAGCATAAGACTGGATGCGGTTTCTGTCTTATCCAAACATGACACGGACAAAGGAGTTAAGGAATAATGTGAGCTATTTTCAGTCATAAAACTGAAGATTGTTTTTTTTAAATTTTAGTATTGATGATGGGTGTACTGTTGCTTCATGCGTTGTATGCGTGTGCTTACCGTTGCCAGACAGTAGTGCTTGTCAAGCGGGAGCAAAGGGCACTGTGTCCCGGTGTTGTTGCTGTGTAGTTGCTGTTCATGCCCTCCCCATTGACTAATAGACTGTATGTATGTATCAAGGTGACATCTAGATGGTTATCAATATTAGTTATTTCTTGTGTAGGCTGCTTTCCTATTTGAAATAAAATCATATGAGAGAAACAAATTGGCATGTTAGCTACTTCTGGCGACGTGACCGTGATACCCAGTAGGAAGGCAGGCACAACACCGGCGCATCGGTCGCCTCTATCCACTCATAGTGCAGCCCAATCAGCCACCATGGTCTTGAGTGGCAACAAATCTGCCCAATTAGCTGATTCGCTTTCCATACACCCACTCCTTTCGACACACCCACTCACCCATACTCCAGTCGCCATATTGGGCTGCAGCTACCCATCATTTTTAGGGAGTGTGTGCATGCTGTGTCTTGGAGACTAACTGTGTGTGTGTGTGTGTGTGTGTGTGTGCCCACCCATGCAGGCTGGTATTGATGTAAACCTATGTAACACGTACAACCAGACAGCTCTGGACAACGTTAACCAATTCACCACCTCATCAGCCAGCAAGGACATCAAGATACTATTACGAGGTGAGATATAGGCCTCCTCTCCTACATATTACTCTCTTGGATTTCTGGACCTACCACTCCACTGTATATTTCCCCAGGGTGGTGTATTGTTTCCTATGCATTCTCCAGTTCATGCTTTTAGATCTTATCCCCCTGGGAGTATTGCTTTGTTCTGATTTGGTCTATAATATGTCATTCCTCTCTCTCTGTCTTTCTGTCTCTCGCTGTCTCCGTCTCTCTCTCTCTGTCTCACTTTCTATCATCTCTCTCTCTCTCTCTCTCTATCATCTCTCTCTCTCTCTTTCTATCATCTCTCTCTCTCTCTCTCTCTTTCTATCATCTCTCTCTCTCTCTCTCTCTCTCTCTCTCTCTCTCTCTCTCTCTAGAAGCGTTAGGGTCTCTCCAGGTGAGAGCGGTGAAGGACTACTGGAACCTTCATGACCCTACAGCCCTCAACCTCCGAGCAGGAGACCTCATTATGGTACACTAGCGTGCATCTGTGTTCGTGCCTAAAAGTAAACAATCACATTTGTTCCTGCCCTGGAGGCTGAGCTGCTTTCAGGACTAGATTGAATGAGGAGAACTACTATATTGAGGTAGCTGCATTGTGAGGGGGAAATCTGTGTACTTGGGAGTTTGTTTCTAGAGGTTTGTGGTATTTTAGTGTCTGACGGTCATTTGGTGTGCCCTACTGTTAAGCGTGTAAGTCTGTACATTGTGGACGTTTTGTTTGTGGAGTGAGGTGTGGAGTTTTGTGGTAATTTGGTGTACTCTTAAGTTGTCAACGGTTTATCTGTAATTATGGTGTGAGGTATGCTGCTTTGTTGGCGGTATGTCTAGGGTTAATTGACTACACCGTGTAAGAAGTTAGAGTACAGTTGGAGGTTGTTCTGAGGTACCTAGCAGGCAAAGACACGCTCCTGTCAGTCTGTCATTAGTTAGTGCATTCCATAGCTTGAAACATCCCCATTTGCAAGCCATGTGTGTGTGTCATACCTTCAGTGTGCTAGCTACACTGTCTGATATTTGTTTTTGGCCCCTCTGGGCATTTGTTAAGACACGCTCAGAAATTGTGTGTGTTTATGTATGTGCTTGCTCAGAAAGTGTGTGTGTTTGTGTTAGCTCTTCCATTGTAGTGTTCAGTGTTCCCTGGGGCATGTCTTCCATAGATCCACTCAGCTGGCCTGGCACACATACACAGTGAGGATGCTGTGTACTGTACCCTGTCCTGTGCCAACCCTGTCTGCCCTAGCCCTCTCTAACCCTGTACACACACACAAAAGCTTGCACGCATGCACACACACCCTGCCCTCATTGGAATGTTAATTAGCCCATTTCCGTTACTCATACAGAGATAGATTAGGCGTAGAATACTAGATATTATGCATATGTTGGGTTTCATGTGTACAGCACAAGCAGAGTTGTATTCACTCAACAAACAGAAGAAAACGGACTGAAACGGGGAGGGACTACCTGAACTTGTCAATAAGAAACTCTTGTTATCGTTGTAAAACTGTTTGCCACTGTGTGAACTAATGACTACGACCTAGACTTCAATGTAACAGCTCTCACATCAGGTGGCACAACCATTCTGTGGGTAGAAGTTGACCAATAACCACTTATAATCAACACAGTCACACAAATAGCACAACTATAATGCTGAATGATGAATGGTTGATTTCAGGTGTTGGAGCAGCACATGGACGGGAGGTGGAAAGGTTATATCCATGACAACCAGAGAGGAACGGACCGGATTGGATACTTCCCTCCGTCTGTAGTGGAAGTCATCAGCAGGAGAGCAGGTATACACACTCACTCACATAAATCACACATGCCGAAGCGTACACACCAGACACTCACGTGCCTGCATGCAGCCACAAACACATACCTTCACATTTACAGTGGCAAGAAAAAGTATGTGAACCCTTTGGAAGTATCTGGATTTCTGCATAAATTGGTCATGAAATTTGATCTGATCTTCATCTAAGTCACAACAATAGACAAACAAAGTGTGCTTAAACTAAATTATTGTATTTTTCTTGACTATATTGAATACATCATTTAAACATTTATAGGTTGGAAAAAGTATGTGAACCCCTAGGCTAATCACTTCTCCAAAAGCTAATTGGAGTCAGGAGTCAGCTACCCTGGAGTCCAATCAATGAGACGAGATTGGAGATGTTGGTTAGAGCTGCCTTGCCCTATAAAAAAAAAAAACTCACAAAATTTGAGTTTGCTAATCACAAGAAGCATTGTCTGATGTGAACCATGCCTCGAACAAAAGAGATCTCAGAAGACCTAAGATTAAGAATTGTTGACTTGCATAAAGCTGGAAAGGGTTACAAAATCATCTCTAAAAGCCTTGATGTTCATCAGTCCACATTAAGACAAATTGTCTATAAATGGAGAAATTTCAGCACAGTTGCAACTCTCTCTAGGAGTGACCATCCTGCAAAGATGACTGCAAGAGCACAGCGCAGAATGCTCAGTGATGTTAAGAAGAATTCTATAGTGTCAGCTAAAAACTTACAGAAATCTCTGGAACACGCTAACATCTCTGTTGACGAGTCTACAATACGTAAAACACTAAACACAAATGGTGTTCATGGGAGGACACCACGGAAGAAGCCATACGGTCCAAAAAAAATCATTGTTGCACGTCTGAACTTTTCAAAAATGCACCTGGATGTTCCACAGCGCTACTGGCAGAATATTCTGTGGACAGATGAAACTACAGTTGAGTTGTTTGGAAGGAACACACAACACAATGTGTGGAGAAGAAAAATGCACAGCACACCAACATCAGAACCTCATCCCAACTGTAAAGTATGGTGGAGGGAGTGTCATGGTTTGTGGCTGCTTTGCTGCCTCAGGGCCTGGACAGCTTGCTATCATCAACAGGAAAAATGAATTCCCAAGTTTATCAAGACATTTTGCAGGAGAATGTTAGGCTATCTGTCCACCAATTGAAGCTCAACAGAAGTTGGGTGATGCAACAGGACAACAGCCCAAAACACAGAAGTAGATCAACAGAATGGATTCAACAGAAGAAAATATGCCTTCTGGAGTGGCCCAGTCAGAGTCCTGACCTCAACCCGATTGAGATGCTGTGACATGACCTCGAGATCAGTTCACACCAGACATCCCAAGAATATTGCTGAACTGAAACAGTTTTGTAAAGAGGAATGGTCCAGAATTCCTCCTGACCGTTGTGCAGTTCTGATCCACAACTACAGAAAACGTTTGGTTGAGGTTATTGCTGCCAAAGGAGGGTCAACCAGTTAAATCCAAGGGTTCACATACTTTTCCCACCCTGCACTGTGAATGTTTACACGGTGTGTTCAATAAAGACATGAAAACATATAATTGTTTGTGTGTTATTAGTTTAAGCAGACTGTGTTTGTCTATTGTTTTGACCTAGATGAAGATCAGATCAAATTTTATGACCAATTTATGCAAAAATCCAGGTATTTCCAAAGGGTTCACATACTTTTTCTTGTCACTGTAGCTTGGTTCAACAATAGAATACCACACCAACTATACAGCTGTAAATACACATCGGTATACCAAACAGCAGCCCTAACTGAGCTAGAGGTCCTGAAATAAACTCTCAAATAACATACACACACACACGGAGGCACACACACACGGAGGCAGACACACAAACTCACACATACCGTTTAATCAGATTAGCAGGGCCAGATTGGGAAGTGTCAGCTCAGTTCTAAACCCCTGAGACTGCGTTAGGAGTGTGAGTGCACAAGTTTGTGTGTGTGAAGGGAAATCCCAGTTGAAAGCTCAGTTGAGTCGTTGACAGGTCCTTGCTATGAGAGCAAACTTATCAGAGGCGAAGTCAGAAATGTGTGTGTGTTCGCCTTTGAGTGTGTGTGTGTGTGTGTGTGTGTGTGTACTGCGTGATATGTCAGCATCCCATTGCTTTCGTGGACACACACACTGAGAGCCTAGTAAGCCTCCCTCAGCATTAGTGCTGATATGAAAGCCCTCTCTATGGCTCTATGGGAATGAAAGCTCCTGCTGAACCACTTTGCTACCACCATTTTGTCACATTCATTCACTAGCTATTACATAAGGAGCTTGGAGATTCATACATATATTTAGCTGCCTTGGCGGTTTAATGAATCTGTAAGGATAGAACGCAGGATACATATCCTCGGTGTGTACTAGTTGCACACACACACACCTTCTCCATCATTTAATTTAGCCAGTGTTATTCAAAGTCAGGGTACCCCTAGTGGTATCCAAACTAGTGGTATCCTTAGTGAGGTCGCGGGGGAATTGCTGTGCGTTCGACAAAATTATTGTACGAGACAATATACAAACTTTTTTTTTTTTTAAGATAATTTGAAAAATACTATTTTATTGAGTATATGAACTTACTGTTTTATTTTCATGTTGATAAGAGAGATGAAAATGTAATGACTTGTAAAAATGTAAATGTGCTGATTTTAAGGTTGTCATTAGATTTGGGGTGTGTTGGGGTCACCAGAAATTCTGGTGAATAAAATGGCGTACCCACAGAAACAATTTGAAAACCACCGCTTTAAGCTCTGTGGTTGTGTTTTGCTTCTGGTCTGCAGGGGGTACTCTCTCACGTCAGGTCTCGTTGCCAAGCCAACGGCAGCAGCACTTCCTGTCCAGAGCTCCTCCCACCAGTATTGGCTCCACCCCCCAGACTGATGACTCCTACACCTTGTACTACGACCACACAGGTACACACAAGCATGCACACACCCACACGCCAGTGTTAATTCCATCAACAATAACTATGACAAAAAAATGCTTTTCAACTACCAATATTTCCTGACTAAAACTATGACGATTATGAGAAGAGATGCCCTGGAAAAACCACTAACTATTACAAATTACTTTTCATTTTAGTCAGCGAAAATATGACGAGACAATAATTACACGTGAGACTAATGGGCATTTAATTTGACATGAATATCTTTTTCATCTGTTTTACCCAATCATTGAATGCAATCCTCTGATTGGCAGAATTGACATCTGATTTGATTGAGCTGATCTGCACGGCTCTCCCACACAGCTCCCAGGCGTTCTCTTTAGTCAACCCTAAATCTCTTGAGCTGATGCAAAACCAGGACACTTGACTTGTAACTAACCTCAACTAGAAACAATCATGTTTACTCTCTATCTTACTTTCATGTAGGCTATTTTTGCTTTGATCACTTCAGAAGCTCTACTTTCCTACGGGCACTGTTATTCATTCAGATGCGGTTTCTCGTCGTCCACAAACGCGAGTTGCGGTTGCTTTTTTCCTATGGGAAAAACAAATGCTATTTGTTGGATATTAGGAGTACAGTAATACTTCTGGCATTTCTTGAAAGATCAAATTATCCCCTTTTCAAGGAAACCAATGTTATTTACCCCCATGACAGTTATGGGGGGAAAATCTGAGCTGTAAACTGTTTAACCTGTAGCCAAGGCTTTAAAGTATATGGTTAATTATGGCTGGCATTGGTTACAATCTGCCACAATATCAATGTTGCCAGCTAAGGTATACAAGGGGATAGTAGGCCTAGTTGGACAAGGCTATCTGAATGAGCACATGATGGAAGTTAGACGTAACCTAAATATTAATTATTTAATAGAAAATAAATCACTGACCATGAATTTACTAAAATGGCTGTGACTAAGGGAGTGGAAACTATTATGTGCATGTTTGAAGTTAAGTTAGAGGTTTGTGTGAAATCTACAATGCCTAAAATAGGACAGAAATTACTGACTAAAACTAGACTAAAATTGTCCAGAGTTTTAGTCGACTGATAACTAAAACTAAGAAGGGTGAAATGGGACTAAGACTAAAAGGTATTTTAATCATAAAGACTAAATCTAAAATAGGTGACAGTTATTTACAGATGTTCTCGATCTCTACTACTTCTCTCCATCCACTAAGTCAATTCTGTGGAAACAAAGTGGCCTATTGTTTCCATTGGGGCCCTGACAACCCCCCAATACCCCCACCCCCTACTCCATACCCGCTGAGAGACACCCTGGAGCCTCTGACCTCGCTCTCCCCCATGGCCCCCACTCCCCAGCACACCTCCACCAGCCCTGGCTTACAGTATGTGTTTTTGTTAGGTACCTGTACACCTGGCAGTCTCCTTTCAGCCCCAGCTAGTCCAGCTAGCCCCAGTGAGGACATATGGGTCCTCAGGAACTCTCACACTGGTAAGAGTGTGTGTACCCAGCTACCCAATTACCCAGACTACCCCGTGCCCCTCTGTTTACCCACTCTGCTAGATGTACCACCCTCTCCCCCTCAAAGTCCAAATTAATGCCTCCATCCCCACCTAAAGACCCGTGCTGCTGACCTGTTCCCCTCCAAGTGTCCTGTCCAAGTGTCCAGTCCAAGTGTCCATTCCCAGCTGATTCCCTGATCTTGACCCAATCTTGTACTGTACACTTCTCCACTGATCCTCTCTTTCTGTCTTCCTTTCGCTCCCTCCCTGACGAGGGGTGACAGTGCCCATGGAAGCAAACTTTGACACAATGTTATACTCCCTCCCTCTCTCTCTCTCTCTCATTCTCCCTCTAGCAGGAGACAGGAACAGTGTTGGCAGTGCAGGCAGCAGTGCAGGTAGTGTGGGCAGCAGTCGTAGTGCTGGCAGCGGGCAAAGCTCCGAGAACAGCTTTGGACAGAACGGGTCACACACTCGCCAAACCACACCATTGGGTTCCTACATGGCCAAGGTGAGCACAGTGAGCTGGCAATTATTTGTGAAATGTTATAGATATCACTAGCTGAACTAAAGGTTACACTTGGTTGCAGGAAAAAAAATATAGAAAGTATATTCACCTTATTAACAGTCATATGGACCACAAATAGCTGAACAAGGTCTTCCTCTTTCTGTGTGTAGCTGGCTCCCTCTGCTGGTGAATCAGAACAGCAGTTTCGCTCAGTAGGACCAGTCCACAGCAAACAACCTGATGGATCTACAGGTTAGTTACACTACTGTGCACCAGGGTTAGGGTCAATTCCATTTCAATTCCGGAAGTACACTGAAATTCCAATTCTCTTGAATACTTTTCAATTAGCAACATTTGGAATTAGAATTGGAATTTGATTTACTTTCTGAATTGAAGTGGAATTGACCACAACCCTACTTTACACTACTTACCCTTCTGCTCTACCCTCCTCATCTCTTCCCTTTCCCTTCAACTCGTTCTCTATTTATACTCAGCATTTGCCCATGCCAACCCCACAGACATTCTGTCTGTCATTTTCAGTAGATGCAGTATATTCTGTATGCCTTTTTCTCTGTTAAACTAGCTGTATTCAGTCTACGAGGTCAGACGATCCACCTTCTAGCCCAGGCCAGGCATATAGTAGCTAGCTACAGCCACAGGGCAGTGGGGAAATGAGAAAGAAATACAGTGCTTACCCCTCTACATCAACAATTCATAAACCAGCTTTCCACACAGCCGATAAACACAGAAACTTACCTCTCCACAAACCAATATAGACAACGGATCTCCTCACTATAAACCAATAAAATACATGAGGAGATTTCAGCTCCAGCTCACCTCACTGCAAAACATAAAAGACAGAGGTTGAGTCCCAAATGGCATGCCCATAGGTCTCTGGTCAAAAGTAGTGCACTATATAGGGAATAGGTTACCAATTGGGACACGGACAGAAGCTCAGCTCTCTACAGAAGCAATAAAAAGAGACACAGTGAGTCTTTGGTCTCATCTGTGGGTTCGGGATAGGACAAGAGGAAAGAGAGATACAGGTATTCTGTCAGCTTACGGTGTTCTGCTGAGTAAGGCCTGAACAAACCTCTATCAGATGCTCCTGACCTGGAAGGGAGGAGGAAGGGATGGGAGAGAGACCACAACAGAAAGACTTCAACAGGACAGAGAGTGAGTGGTTAAGAGAGAAAGGGGAGGAGACAGACAAAGACAGTGAGAGAGAATAACAAAACATAGTCTGTGTGTGAGAGAGAGCGAGAGAGTCAGAGTAGAGGGAGACATTGGAGATGGGTTGAAAGAGAATAACAGAAGCCAGATGAGAGAGAGAGATGTTTATGACTCAGTTTCACAGAGGCAGAGAGATGAGGTGCAAAAAGACAGGAGCTCCACCACTTTCCTTATTCCAGAGGGGTAAGACTTAGTTCTCCAGGCTATTCCTTGTTATTCTGTAATCTCTTCAGCTATTAATTACTCTTATTTTAGTGTGATTAGAATTTTACTGGAGACGTTTACCATTGTGTGTTGTTTGACCTAAACAACCTGGAGAAACAGGAAAAAACAACCTCAAATGTAGTCTGTCAGAGAGCCAGGGTGAAAAGGTTTAATCTCTATTTTCAGTCTAAATGTAGCAAGTTAGAAGATAAGGTTATTTTGGCAGGTTGACGTTTATTGGGATGAGTCTTGTCCTGGAGGCAGAACTGAGCGATATCCGCTAGATGGGCCAGCTTTTAAAGTAAAAATGGGCTATATTGTAAAAATGTATGAAAACAAAAATCGCTTTTTGGTCTTGATTTAAGGTTAGGGTTAGCAGTGTGGTTAGGGTTAGTTTTCAAATTAGATTTTGTGGCTGTGCCAGCTCGTGACAACTCTGCAGAGCTGCCTCCAAAAGATTAAATGACGAAAAACGCTAACCTTCATTATTGTAGCTAAATACATGAGGTCCATACTTGCGAACATTATTCAAAGTTTGAGATGCTCATTTAGCCCTACGCTGTAACAAATTCCTCATCAGCCTATCAAAGATCTTAGACTTTATATCCACCAACCAATGGCATTTCTTAATAGGTCAATTTGGTCCAGAGGGATATTTTTAAACCTCCACATTCAAGGTTTACTTGGTCTATAAAGTTTAGTCCCAATATTGCCAGATGCATCCTTGACTAGGCTACTAGCGTTAGACACAATTCGAAAGGCATGTTCTCGCATATATGACAAAAGTCGCACCTTTTTGCATAACACACATCCATGTGCTTTTACTGGAAAAACATAAAGGAGATCTACACAATATCTGCCATGTACCACTAATACCATCGCTACTGGATGGCGTATGCCGCTAAGGTGATTGACTGTATCGGCCTTGGTAGAATACAAATTTATCATGAAGTTATTGCGAGACATGTATTCAGCTTTGATCTAAACTTTATTAAAGACCAGCATTCTGAGAAGTGACAGAGTATCGCTCTGGTGCTCTCCGGCAGTTCTACCGTTACACCTCTGTAGGTATCGGTCTACAAGAGGGAAGCTCCTCATTAAATATAATTATATACAAGGTTTTGGCTGAACTTTCATTTTTCAACAAACTATGAAAATAAATGTAATTCTACATTTCAAAGGATAAAGCTATATCTCACCGGGGATTCAAACTTACGGCAAAAAAAGACCATGCGCCAGGCTCGCTACACTGTGAGTTATTGGTCCAGTAGAAATGTGTGCGTCGGTGCCATTTTGACAAGTCTTCTGTCGTGTCCATCTACGTCAACATTTGTAATTGGCTGATGCAGAATTTGTTACCTGACATAATCACTGCCACCTGGTCAGGTTAGCATCATGCTAACTGTGACAGGTTATGTAACGGGAACAGCTATGTAGCGTTTTATCACGTGCAACTAGGTCGACGATTTGAATTGTTAGATGCGCATTTTAAATGGAGAAAAAGTTGAATCTTAACCTTTTTTCTAATGTTCTTAAGTATGGACCCATAGAGTTTTGTTTACTAAAGTGTGTTTTGTTTGTTTACTTCTTCATCTGAGCATTTTTTTCTGCTGTTCTGCGGTGAATATGTATTTACTCCGGGTTTTTGTAGAGAGACAGTGCTGGATAATTAGGATACAGTGTTGTTGTGCCATTGAGCCCCAGAGCCCCATAATGCATTGCTCTTTACAGTACTGTAATATATCATTCCAGTAGCTAACTGTGTAACATTGATGTAAGTTTACAGCAACATTTTTAATGTGGGTATGGTCATGTCTATGTGTAGGACTGGCACAGACCATGTCCTATTCAGTCAGTTCTGCACTGTAGTGCCTTTCATTCAAGCATCATGTTCTGTTTTCAGAACCGGTAGATGTGATACATGAGGAGTGTGTGCTGTTCAGGCAGCATTCTTATAAACAGATAAAGGTGTGATTGCTGTGTTCCACTTCACTGCTACACTACTCAGCTTAGGCCTAGCTTCCAGATACAGTGTATACCTATGGCATTGATATGTCCATACAAGCTGTGTGTGCTGAATGTATGCCCTGTACTCTAGCTCTCCCTGTTTCCAGCTTTTTCTGTCTCTCTCGCTCTCTCACTGTTGCGCTCTCTCTGTGTCTCTGTTTTTGTCAGCCTTGTGAGTAGAAGCATGAGTGTGTTTTGGATGTAGGGGTTGATGGTTGATGAGGTGCGTACAGACACATGGGCCTCTATACCCTCTGGGCCAAATACCTCTCTCTCAGGTGCTTTCTTCACCTCTGGAGGGAGAAGGGGGGATGGGGCCCTGACATGTTTGGAATGAAGGAGAGAGGGGAGGGAGGGAGGAGAGAGGTTGGGATCAAACCATTGCCCCAGGTGAAAGAGGGAGAGACAGAGAGGAATGGTGAAGATGCATTCTTCAGTGAGCTGCTGTAATCTGTTGACTGACCCTACAGATCTACAAGATAATACAGCTTTACCTCAGTCCTTCATTCAGCTTGCTGTTACACTAGGCTGTTAGTGATACATCGCTGAGTATACAAAATATTAAGAACACCTGCTTTTTCCTTGACATAGACTGACCAGGTGAAAGCTATGATTCCTTATTGATGTCACTTGTTAAATCCACTTCAATCAGTGCAGATGAAAGCGAGGAGGCAGTTTAAAGAAGGATTTTTAAGCCTTGAGACAATTGAGACATGGATTGTGTATGTGTGCCATTCAGACAACTTAAGGCTGTTCTGGGGGC
Source organism: Salmo trutta (assembly GCF_901001165.1). Lineage (NCBI taxonomy): Eukaryota > Metazoa > Chordata > Actinopteri > Salmoniformes > Salmonidae > Salmo > Salmo trutta. Next base: position 51,255,118 of record NC_042974.1, on the reverse strand, counting down.
AAAAGGGGGTGTAACTCAATATTAGGAAGGTGTTCCTAATGTTTGGTGTACTCAATGTATATGCCATTTTAGCAGACACTTTTATCCAAAGGGACAAAGTAATGCATGCATACATTTTTTACATATGGGTGGTCCCAGGTATCAAACCCACTATCCAGGCGTTGCTATGCTCTACCAACTGATCTGTGGCCTCTGTGCATTGATTTTGGTGATTTTTGAATCTCTCTCTCTTTCCCAGGTGGTCTGCGTCATCAGGTCAGCGGTGGAACTCGGTCGGGGGAGCAGGGTGGCTTCATGCGTCCAGATCAGCTCCTGGAGGGCAGGGTGAGTTGAATATGGGGTGTGTGTGTGTGTGTGTGTGTGTGTGTGTGTGTGTGTGTGTGTGTGTGTGTGTGTGTGTGTGTGTGTGTGTGTGTGTGTGTGTGTGTGTGTCCGTTCGTCCATGTGTGCGTGTGTCACAGGAGGCTGCTGAGGGGAGTGGTAATGGAATGGTATCAAACACATGGAAACCATTTGATTTGATTTGAGTGCAATTACCATTCCATTTATTCCGTTCCAGCCAATACGAAGAGCCCGTCCTCCCCAATTAAGGTGCCACCAACCTCATGTGGTTTGGTTGTGCATGTGTGATAACCTTCTGTTCTCTGTCTATAGGACTCTGAGGCCATCTACCAATGGTTGTGTGAGTTCCAGCTGGAGAGCTACACTGCTAACTTCCTTACAACAGGATACGATGTGCCTACTATCAGTAGGATGACCCCAGAGGTCAGACACTGGCTTGTATTACCCCATTCACACATTTATTGATTAATAACACATTTACCTCTTTTTAGGTCAACAAAATTAACGAGCATGGATGAATGTGTTCTGTAGTCATTTTATCATTGACAGCCTAGTCGTGGTGCTTTCTAACCTGGTGTGTGTCTCTCCAGGACCTGACAGCTATCGGTGTGACCAAGCCAGGCCACCGTAAGAAGATCTCCATGGAGATAGGCAACCTAAACATCCCAGAATGGCTACCTGACTACATCCCTGTAAGAGACTTTCACATGACCTTTGCACTCTGTACACAGTTATGGCTGATAACAACAGGCCTTTGATAGACTGCACATCTCCCTATGTCATTAATAATAATTAGTTATTTGTGTTTCATGTACAGCTTTACAATCAGCAGTAACTGTGTTTTGTCGTACAACCATTGGACAAGAAGCACACCCTCTGTCCCTCTGTCTCTCTCTGTCCCTCTTGTCTTTCTCTCTCTGTCTCACTCTATTGAATAAATGCTGTTTCTTTGTTTCCCTCTCCATCTCTCTCATTCTCTCTGTCAGTCTGAGCTATCAGAGTGGTTGAGTGCGATTGGTCTCCCTCAGTACCAGAAAAGACTGTGTGAGAACGGTTATGACACCATCAGCATTGTCAAGGATATCACATGGGAAGAGTTATCGGAGATAGGAATCACTAAACTGGGTAAGGGATTTTCACACGCACGGGGACACACACTGCAGATGTACAGATGCACTGACACAAAGCAAGGTCATCTGTCTGTCAGCAGTGTGTGTGTGTGTGTGTGTGTGAGAGCTCTTGGACACATTCCCCCTCACCAATATAACAGCCTTGGTGTCGACAACCAATGATCAACCCTTTTAACCACTTTTTATCATCATTATTTTTCATAGTTCTTTTTCTACAATTTGTGTTGAATTTATTTTGTCTCTCTCTCTCTCAGGTCATCAGAAGAAGCTGATGTTAGCCGTGAAGCGTTTATGCGACCTGCATCGTTCTCGTCACCATGCCAATGGCTCCGGCACGCTACGCTGTAGTAAACCCCTCGCGGCTCTGGAGCTGGTGGCTATCGAGCCCCCCGAGCCCCCTGCCGACTGCTGCCCCCCATCCCCCCACACTCCCAGGACACCCCTCCTTTCCTTTCAGGACAGCGAGCTGAGCACAGAGCTACAAAACGCCATGATGGGCAGGGGAGGAGGGGTGGGGATAGGGGGGTTTGGGATGGGTGTGAGAGGTGTGGTGAGGGGTGTGGTGTCGCCGATGTCGCTCAGCCAGGAGAGCATTGGAACGCGCTCACGCGGATCTGGGAATTCTGGGAATTTTTCAGGATATTCCCAAGAGCTTCACCAACAGACTCTGGCATCGGCTGGAGCGTACAGTCGCTCGGACGAGAGCCTGGGGGGAGTGGGAGGAAGATGGGCGAGACAGGGGGGAGGAGGGAGTCCAGAGAGAGACATGCAGAGACCCACAGAGTTGTGGTCAGACCAGCTGCGCCAGCCCCCCACTAAACTACCCATCACCCCTATCACCCCTCCTCTCACCCCCAGCAAGATGCCCCGCTTCGCCTACCCAGCCATGCCCAGTAAACCCAAACCCTGCCAGTCCCCTACCCACCCCCACCGCCCCTCCTTCTCTCCCCAGGCCTCCCCCACACAGAGGACCTTCAGTTACCTCCACACCCAGGGAGGAGGTACCGATCTGGGCCAGCGTGGTCTATCCAAGCCCCATGCTGGAGCTGTCCCCCTCCCAGGACTAGGCCTCAACACAGAGGCGCTTAAGGGCCCTAAGAAACGCACCCAGAGTCTGACCCACTATTCCCTGTCAGATGGAGAACCGGAAGACGATGAGTTATCGGCGCAGGAATCCATTCCCCCGGTGACCATGCCCTCGTACGCCACACTAGGACGCAAACCAGGCCGCGGCCAATCCTCCGCCGTCCAACGCCACATCAGCCGGAGCCACACATTCGCTGTGCGCTCTCGCCGCAAAGGCCCGCCCCCACCGCCACCTAAGAGGTTGAGCTCGGTGAGTGGCAGCCAGGCCAACGAATCAGGAGGAGCGGCAGTAGTGTCAGTGGAGGTGCCAGGGGTGGAGACTGAGAGTGCAGGCAGTGTGAGGAGCATCGCAGCCAGGCTACAGGGGTCCGGGCCCAGGGGCAGTCCCTCTAAGGGGGTAGAGTTACCCTCCCCACGCACCCCCACCCTCGCCTCCCACAAACCTGTACCCGCTCTGGAAGGCCTGAGGAGGATGGGGAGCGAGCGGAGGGATAGAGATGGAGGGATAGAGAGAATCCCAGAAGAGGAGGGGGAGAGAGGGAGGAAGAGTGGTTCAGTATTGGAAAGCTCTACATCGCTTCAGAGGAGCTCCAGTGAGAACCTCCCCTTCGCGGAGGAGGGCAACCTCACCATCAAACAGCGGCCCAGGTTGGGAGCAGGTTGCCGGGCAGAGCCTGAAATCCAACCCCAGGCTTCTCTAGAAGACCCAAAGATGCAGCCCCCAAAGTCCCTGGAGGTCCCAGAGTTCAACCTCAAAGAGTCGGACACGGTCAAACGGCGGCGTCAGCCCAAAGACCGGGACACACACACACTGGACGAGATCTTTACCCCCAGCGAAGATGACGCACACACACAGCCGCACACACACAGCCGGTCCAACGGCTTCCACACACACACAAACAGAGACATACAGAGTGAGGAGGAAGCAGGTGTGAGGTCAGAGCGCAGTTTACAGAGAGTAGGATCGACAGGGAAAAGCCAGAAACCACCTATGTCCTCCAAACCAACCAGCCCTCCCCTCAAACCAGGCAGTCAACAGAAGACAGCAACAACGTCCAAATTAGGCAGCACACACAACCATATAACCACTCCTATACCAGCCAATCAACAAATACACACAACTTCATCAAGACCAGCCAGTCAACAGACACGGGCAACTATCCATATACCAGCCAGCCCACAAAATACACGCACAACCAACTCTATACCAATCAATCCACAGAAACTAGTAACAGCAACCAAACCAGCCAGTCCACAGAAAACAATAACATCCAAGCCAGTAAATCACCAGATGCCTGCTACTGTCTCTAGACTTCCCCAGCGCAGCACATCCATAACGTCAGCCCCTACAGCCCGTTCCCCTGGTGTGACTCTCAATGTGGTCCAGAGTGTGGTTTTCACTTCCCCATCCCAGGCAGCCCCCGTTTCATCCTACCGCACCTCAGGGCCTCCAGGCCAGGTAGGGCGAGCAGTAAAGGCCCAGACTGGTAAGGCCTGCTCGGAGGTACTGGTTCAGAGGAGGCTGGATGAGACCAGCACGTCACTCGAGGAAGCGCTGAAAGATGTAGAGAGGAAACTGGCTCAGGACTACACTGACGGGTAAGACACACACACATGCGGCAGACACATATACACACACACTCACTGTGTTAACACTCTCCTCTCTCTATTCCAGTGGCAGCGGCACAGTGAAAGCAGCAGGGAATATTCTGGATGACATCGGCAACATGTTTGGTGACCTCGCTGACCAGCTGGATGCCATGTTGGATTAAATCCTCTTCATTTCACTCAATGCAAACTGAATAGGATCAGCTGGGTTCAATGGATTGGGTTGCCTAGATACATAGGTTATGACCCAAATGGCACCCTATTCACTATATAGTGCACTACTTTGGACCAGAGCCCTATGTGCCCTGGTCAAAAATATTGCACTATGTAGGGAATTAGGGAGCCATGCAGAACGGTGCCCTAAACTTACTTAGACTGATCTGCATGTTTCCAACATCCACTCTCATAGGGTGGATGACAGAAAGTATGAGGGAGGTGATCAAAGAGGGGAAAGGAAGGGTGAGGGAATGTGAAAGGGTGAGAGAAGGGAGCCGTAGGGTTGAGAGCGTGGAGGCACAATGTGGAGAGCAGATATCTTACACAAACACTTTGTCATCAGAATTTTTAACGCAAGCGCTTACTGAGGGATACACCTTACTGAGGGATACACCTGTAAGTTGTGTTGTTGGAATAGCATCAGTGAGAGGCACACACACCAGGACTTCTAAACTGAAGCACCTAACCCTGGATCAATGGTTTTGCTAGGCAGACAGCACAATAACACAGAAAAGTGTACTGTGATTTATGACATCGAGCACAGGTTTGACAGAGCATGCGTGGCTTTGCTACAGCTTTGCGCTGAGCCAACCAGATTTTGCCACAATGGGAATAAGGGTCCATTTTTAACATGTATGTATTGTAAGTTGTATTATATTCTCGTCTTAAACTTTACCCAATGTTACGTTAAAAAAGTGTCAATATTTTTAGCATGAGATAAATCTTTAACGTTCCTGAAAACTGAGAATTTAGTTTACTTTGCATTTGTTTTAACAAAGGGAGCACCTATCTACTTCAATGTTAAGTGTAACTATGGCATTTCAAAGTACTTTAATTTGTTTCATCTTATGTTATTTAACATGTAATATACTATAGTTTGGTTGATTATTGTTTGAGTTGGGTAAGTATCTATAAGATGACAAATTGTCTGAATTAAATTCCATGCTTATGTATTTTTTATGGTTTACCAAAGTGGAAATCCAGTGTTAGCTCTCCAAAGGCTTCAAAACAACATTGGGGCGGGGGGGCAGTGATACCTTGTAAAGCACTGCTGTCAAAATGAAAGCACAAGTCTTCAGGTCCAGCTCAGCTGTGTAGTAAAGGTGTTGCAGTGATCGAAGTTTTGGTCGCATACACAGCTTAGCGGATGCAGCGAAATACTTATGTTTCTAGCACCTAACAATGCAGACAAATGTTAGACAATTAAAATGTAAGAAGGGGAAAAAGAAAATCAAGAATGGCGGGATGAATCTGATTAACAACCCAAATAGCAGTAATCAACTGTACAGGTGTTTCTACTACTGACATGTACAGTGGCAAGAAAAAGTATGTGAACCCTTTGGAAATATCTGGATTTCTGCATAATATGGTCATGAAATTTGATCTTCATCTAGGTCACAACAATAGACAAACAGTCTGCTTAAACTAATAACACAAACAATACTTTTTCATGTCTTTATTGAACACACCGTGTAAACATTCACAGTGCAGGGTGGGAAAAGTATGTGAACCCTTGGATTTAACTGGTTGACCCTCCTTTGGCAGCAATAACCTCAACCAAATGTTTTCTGTAGTTGGGGATCAGACCTGCACAACGGTCAGGAGGAATTCTGGACCATTCCTCTTTACAAAACTGTTTCAGTTCAGCAATATTCTTTGGATGTCTGGTGTGAACCGCTTTCTTGAGGTCATGCCACAGCATCTCAATCGGGTTGAGGTCAGGACTCTGACTGGGCCACTCCAGAAGGTGTATTTTCTTCTGTTGTTGAGCTACTTCTGTGTTTTGGGTTGTTGTCCTGTTGCATCACCCAACTTCTGTTGAGCTTCAATTGGTGGACAGATAGCCTTACATTCTCCTGCAAAATGTCTTGATAAACTTGGGAATTCATTTTTCTGCCGATGATAGCAAGCTGTCCAGGCCCTGAGGCAGCAAAACAGCCAAAACCATGACACTCCCTCCTCCATACTTTACAGTTGGGATGAGGTTTTGATGTTGGTGTGCTGTGCCTTTTTCTCGACACATTGTGTTGTGTGTTCCTTCCAAACAACTCAACTGTAGTTTCATCTGTCCACAGAATATTTTGCCAGTAGCGCTGTGGAACATCCAGGTGCTCTTTTGAAAACTAAAGACGTGCAACAATGATTTTTTTGGACCGCATGGCTTCTTCCGTGGCGTCCTCCCATGAACACCATTTGTGTTTAGCGTTTTACGTATTGTAGACTCGTCAACAGAGATGTTAGCATGTTCCAGAGATTTCTGTAAGTTTTTAGCTGACACTCTAGGATTCTTCTTAACCTCATTGAGCATTCTGCGCTGTGCTCTTGCAGTCATCTTTACAGGCAGCCACTCCTAGGGAGAGTAGCAACAGTGCTGAACTTTCTCCATTTATAGACAATTTGTCTTACCGGGAACTGGTGAACATCAAGGCTTTTAGAGATCATTTTGTAACCCTTTCCAGCTTTATGCAAGTCAAAAGTTTTCATCTTAGGTCTTCTGAGATCTCTTTTGTTCGAGGCATGGTTCACATCAGACAATGCTTCTTGTGAATAGCAAACTCAAAGTGTGAGTGTTTTTTATAGGGCAAGGCAGCTCTAACCAACATCTCCAATCTCGTCTCATTGATTGGACTCCAGGTTAGCTGACTACTGACTCCAATTAGCTTTTGGAGAAGTAATTAGCCTAGGGGTTCACATACTTTTTCCAACCTACGCAGTGAATGTTTAAATGATGTATTCAATATAGACAAGAAAAATACGATAATTTGTGTTATTAGCACACTGTATTTTCTATTTTTGTGACTTAGATGAAGATCAGATCAAATTTGATGACCAATTTATGCAGAAATCCCAGTAATTCCGAAAGGTTCACATACTTTTTCTTGCCACTGTATAGGCTGTGAGGTGGGTAGTATACACACCGCGTGAAGTTGGTGTGGGGACCGGATCGTGGTAATAGTTGAAGCAGAATCAGTGGAATGGTATCAAATACAGCAAAAGCTCCATTCCAGCCATTATTAGGAGCCGTCCTCCCCTCAGCAGCCTCCACTGACACACCTTAACATTATAACAGGCTTGGATGGCTCTCGCAGGGGTGGGCAATTCCAGTCCTCAAGGGCCTGAGTGGTGTCACAGTTTTGCTCCAGCTCCAGCTAACACACCTGACTCCAATAATCACCTAATCATGATCATCAGTTTGGAATGAAATTTGATTAATCAGCTGTGAGATGGAGAAATTGTGTGACGCCAATCAGGCCCTCGAGGACTGGAGTTGCCCACCCCTGCACGGAAGTGTACTGCATATCCTCACAGTACTGTACATTGAACTGGACTGTAGTAATGTAACCTACAGTAAACCCTGACCTAGTTAAAACAGCAATCAGCAGTTGAAACAATAACAAAGCGCCCCTGTTTTGGTAAAAAGATGAGGGATGGGGCTTGATAAATCTAACCACTCAAATGTATAGACAGAGCTATGGATGGCAAGCACTGACCATCCATTATATCAACATTATACACTGAGTATACACAACATTAAGAACACCTGCTCTTTCCTTGACATAGACTAATCAGGTGAAAGCTATGATCTCTTTATCGATGTCACTTGTTAAATCCACTTCAAGCAGTGTAGATGAATGGGAGGGGACACGTTAAAGAAGGAAAATTGAGACATGGATTGTGTATGTGTGCCGTTGATTGAAGTGTCTTTCAACAGGGTATGGTAGTAGGTGCCAGGTGCACCGGTTTCAGTGTGTCAAGAACTGCAACGCTGCTGGGTTTTTCATGCTCAACAGTTTCCCATGTGTATCAAGAATGGTCCATCACCCAAAAGACATCCAGCCAACTTGACACAACTGTAGGAAGCATTGGTGTTGACATGGGCCAGCATCTCTGTCGAACGCTTGACATCTTGTAGAGTCCATGCCCCAACGAATTGAGGCTGTTCTGAGGACAGGGGAAGGAGTTCCTGTTTGGTGTACTCAGTGTTGTTTTAACCATGTTTTGAGGCTGGAGTGTTTGTTTACATTTACTTTGTTTATAAACATTTGAGTAAAACAAGCTTATATTTTGGATTCTGAAGATAGTTGTTAAAAGCTCATGAGGCATTTATAAGTTATATTCCAGAATCAATGGGTACATACTGTATCATGAATTTATAAGGCCAAAATTGTACGTAGCCACTGAAGAAAAGAAATCGAACTTTGTTTCTCCAATACTGCTCCAGCAATTGTTATCAGAAACTGTGGGGTGGGTCTTGGCAAATGTAACTGCCACTTGAATTCTGTGGTAACCAGTGCCACCCCAAAACCAAAGACAAGGGGACGGATTTGGGCCCATTTCAGTGATGGTTTCTTCAAGAGAGAAAGAAGCTTTCGAATGTATTTAACTTTCATGCAATTTGTGGAGTGGTTGAAAACGAGTTTTAATGACTCCGACCTAAGTGTATGTAAACTTTCGACTTCAACTGTAGATGGGGGCAAAGTGACCATGCATAGATAATAAACCGCAAGTAGCAGCAGTGTAAAGTGTGTGTGTGGGGGTGGGGGGTGCACTGTACTTCTATATGTATGCACAGTAGGATAATATTGTATCTAGGAGTTCCGACTTCAACTGTAGCTGCTTCTGCTTCATGCAGTGTTTACTACTTTCATCAGATAGAGGGCCTCTGAAATGCCACCCTATTTCCTATTTAGTGCACTACTTTTGACCAGGACCCATAGGACCCTAGTCAAAAGTAGTGCACTTCATTGGAAATAAGGTGGCATTTTGGAATTGGGACGCAGACATAGTTACTTTTACTCAAGCATTAAATTGCCAGTATACTCAGGTTCTACAGTACAGTTCCCATCATTACTGCAATTATACACTTTACAAAAATATAAAACGCAACAATTAAAAGATGCCAGAAATGTTCCATACGCACTAAATTTGGTGCACACATTTGTATACATTCCTGTTAATGAGCATTTCTCCTTTTCCAAGATAATCCATCCACCTGACAGGTGTGGCATATCAAGAAGCTGATTAAACCGCATGATCATTACACAGGTGCACATTGTGCTGGGCACAGTAAACGGCCACCCAAAAATGTGCAGTTTTGTCACACAACGCCACAGATGTCCCAAGTTGAGGGAGCGTGCAATTGGCATGCTGACTGCAGGAATGTCCACCAGAGCTGTTGCCAGAATTTAAAGTTAATTTCTCTACCATAAGCCCCCTCCGTCATTTTCAAGAATTCGGTAGTACGACCAATCGGCCTCACAACTGCAGACCACGTGTATGGCGTCGTGAGGGCGAGCGGTTTGCTGATGTCAACAATGTGAACAGAATGCCCCATGGTGGCTGTGGGGTTATGGTATGGGCAGGCATAAGCTACAGACAACGAACACAATTGCATTTTATTGATGGCAATTTGAATGCACAGAAATACCGTGACGAGATCCTGAGGCCCATTTTTTAAGGTATCTGTGACCAACAGATGCATATCTGAATTCCCAGTCATGTGAAATCCATAGATTAG